>NC_081411.1:114995885-115138385 GCF_030272615.1 Cryptomeria japonica
TCAAGTTAAGCTTTGTGATAGGTGGATGAAAGGGTTTCCAAAATTTCTACATATCCTAGGGTTGGAACATAACATTTTATGTATGAGGAAGGTGAATAATATGTGTGTGTTGGAAGCCTTTAACAAAAAAGGGTTACAACTTCTCCCAGTACAAAAAGCCTAGTAAATAAAATCTACTTATGCTTGTAAAAATCCATTTGATTTAAGTAGTTGTTTTTGGATGTGGAGCTAAGTCTAAGTGCTTTTACAATTGTATACATGTTTGTTAGAATGTCATATATTTGGCCAATAAATAATCCTTGTGTGCAAAGATGAAGAATATTGATGTTTGATGCCAATTTATCTATTATATGGTAGAATATGGAAGGCTAATGCTAGAGAAAGTCGACACTTTGTAGAATGTTATAGATGCATTAAGAAAACTAATGATTCCTTTAATTGCTTAATTTTGTTTGACCTTGAGGTTTGTCTTTTGTCTTTATTTTAGACTCTCATGCTTTGATTTTGAGGGTATGCCTTAATACCACCAATTCTTTTTTCTTGAATTATGTATTATTATCATTTTACTTTTAACTATAAGTTATTAGAACTTATTCTGAAAACAAATGAATGAAATCATTTTGAAAAATTGCAGTTTTTTTAATCAGTTTGATAAATATGTTAAGAAGTTATCCATATATAATATATTTTAAATTATATAATTAACAAAAAAATAAAAAATATTTATAAATTAAAAATTCATCATAAATTTTCTTATATTACATATGAATCACCTCACCTGTAGAATGAAATATATAAATTACTCATTCAACATCATGTTAAGGAGATACTATTTTGTATGTTTTTATCAACTTTAACTTTCCCCAATCATTGAATACAAAAATACAAAGAAAAATAAAAATCATTTTACATCACAGACTGTTCTTAATGTCACACCACCAGATAACATATCATATTCCCATGATCCATCACAGTCTAAACATTCATATCTTACAGTTGAGTTGAGCTTGCTAGGGCGTGAGAATATCTGCCTCCAATACAAACAAAATAAACCATTCAAAAGACTGTTGAACAACTGAGACCAAAAATAGAAACAAAGAGGAAGAAAAGCATAATAAATTGGTCTTACTGTGACATTTGAAATGGCGGAGAACTCTTTTTCCACACCACTCAACCCATGGGACAACTTTGCTAACTTGAAGGAGGGCAGCAAGGTGCAAGTGACTTTGAGACACACACCGTGCTGTGTCTGCAGTCCTTATCAGCGAACAGCACTTGGACAATGGCTATCGTCCATAGATTATAACTTAAATAATTTTTTAAAAAGCAAGATGATATGGCTGGTCTTCCACCATAGTAACACAGCAATTAAAACACAGTAATTAAAATCTAATAACCGTCATTTTATTGTCATGTTGATCTCTAATAGCTGTCATAGTGAAAACACCATTAATAAATTTGTTTTGTACCAATAGCTGATCATTTTTTGTAATTTTTTGTTCATAATTAGCCCATTTGTGCGCCATTATTGGGACATTTGTCAGAAATACTAGCGATTTTGAGTAGACAGTTACTAAAACATCTTTAGTTAGGTATTAGGCGACACTTTGAAATGTGTACTTTGTGCATCGTAAAAAATCAAAATCTGATTACCAGGATCAAACCAGCACTTGATCAAGAACACAAATTTGAATAAAGTAATTGTTTTTCAGCAATATTTTTGCATTTTTACAGCATTGAAAAGATAGATATGACATAAAAATCCATTATGATTTTGTGTTTTTCATTAACTATTGTTTTATATGACTAACAGACAACTCTGTCATCCACTATGATAAAATAGCAATTAATTATAACATCAGACAATTCACATTTCATAAGATATCAGTTACTTTAAGATTTTTTCTGATTTTTATTCAAATAACTTAAATAAAAAGCCATTGTTCATATCAGAGGAACTGTTCAGTGCAATATTGATGTGGCATAGATTATCGACAGCAATAATAACGGCCACCTAATGCTAAGCATCCTCTGTCCGAAAGACAGAACCTCTTACACTCTTCTGCAGTCTCCCAAATTTTACAATCTATATTTATATCAGGATCTGCAATTGAATTTACAATGTGTAAGTAAATTGAGAATTCCTATTAAATATCAAAATAATGTACAAAATTTATTAAGATAAATAAAATAAAATAAAGATTATAAGTATATATCACCTATCATTGTAGTAGAAAATACTGTCGTAGTTGTTCCAAGGAAAATCATGGAAACCAGAAGGGAAGCAAATAGTTGAGAAGCCATGGAATTCCTTTTATTTGTCAGCACCATATCGAATATTGGAATAAATAAAGTTCTGGCAACACATCACAGGAAGAAACACAAAGACTAATAATGCCTTCAAGATTGAAAACAAAGATTCAAAATCCCTCACCACAACTTCATACAGCATACAACCAATGATAAAAATATATTTTTTCAAACTATAATCCCAATTATATAATATAATTCAGATAAAAATAATTTAAATCTGAAACTATACAAAAGAATTATTTTTCCCAAGTTCTGCAAAAATTCTCTTTCTCAGCAAACATGGAGTAAACAATCTTTTCAGGAAACAAAATACACAAGGGTTCCAACCTGGTAAAATAGAAGTGATGGTACGAATTTGAAGAAACACAATCCAAATCCAACAAGCAAAATAAAAACTCCTCAAGCTCCAAATCTTCAATCCAAACCCAAAAACTTGCAAAAGAAAATCCACATGGTAATCAAATGAATAGGAAAGCCATTAAATAGAAAATCAATAGAAAACATGTCGGCCAATTAAAATAATAGGGTGAATAATATTTCTTACCGACATCAAATATTAATAAAATAATATTTAATTTACTTACCCAATAAACTCAACCAACCATACAATAGGGTAGGTAGAATAAATGCTTATTTAATCAACCCAAAAGAGTATATAATAAAACAACCAATCAAAATAAACCCATGGGCATAATTAAATATAAAGTTCAATAAATAAAATACTCAAAGGCTATATAATTAAATATTTCAAATTAATATTAAAGCTTTACCTATACAAATGGATAATAATTTCAAAAGGCCAATTACTAAGTAATAAATAATTAATACCTAATGATATAAAATCATTTATCAAATATAATCCAATATTATTCTTTCCATAATATTAAATATTAATACCAACTATTTATTTATTTTATTATTGTCAACTATGTAAACTCATTAATTTAATTTAACATTATTAAACTACATAAATTAATTAATTAATTAGTAATTAAATCAATCAATAACCATAACACTACAAACTAACTAACAAAGGATAACTCAAGAGACCACTTCACGCTAAACAACATCTCACACCAAGACAGTAAACTGGCAAGGGTGATCAGCTTAAACCTAGAGTGTAGAATGTGATTCCATGTCATCTCCGATCAACTTGCCATTGAGATAAGACATGCTCAGACCTTTGAAGATAGGTGGAGTCGATGTTTGATACCTACAAACCTATCACCACCAACACATATACAACAACATATACAATAATATATCATGAAAAAAACAGACAAGTGAAAGAAAATTGCAACATCATATCATGCTCATGAACGAGTGATATGACATTGTCCCTTATCATGAACATCGTAGAAGACACTCGTAATCAACAAGCATTAACATCATCACCATCATCGTAGATAGGGTTAGTAAATAATAAAATACCATCAAATCATCCTTAAGTAGACTACACCATATCAAAGAGATCTATTGTTGTTGAAAAGCTAGATGGCTTAGGGAGAGGCACTACATTGCTCATATTGCAAAAGAATTGGACATGAAGATAATTTTTGTTACAAGAAGGATATTGATGAACTTAAACATATTCTTAAGAAGAATAACATTTCTCTTCCTTCTAGAATGTTTGAGTCAACTTCTTCTTCCAATTCAAAATAGTCAAGATTTACTCAAGTAAAAAGTCATGCATGACTTTCTTCTGAAGCAACTAAAGGTAAAGATAAATCTCTTTGTGCTACTATAAGTTAGGAATCTGGGAGATGGCTCCTAGATTCTAGGGCTTCTCATCATATGGATTCTACATAGTCTATTTTCTCTTATTTGAGCCTTGTGTTATGCCACCTATTATGATGGGCAACAACACTTACATGAGTGTAATTAGGAAAGATTCTATTGATATTGGGGATGACACCTTCAATGAAATTTTTTGTGTACCTCATTTGTCAAATAATCTTCTTTCCATCTATCATATCACCCAAGGTGGAACGAGGAAGATTGTGGAGTTCACATTTGATTCAATCATCATTCAAGACTTGAAAAGCATAGAGATAATTGCTATTGGGATGGTTTTGATCCTTTGGTTGTTGATCACACTCTTGGTGTGAACATTGATCTTAAGGAAAATTTTGGTTACTTGAACTTGGGTATCGACAAAGAATTCCTGGGTGTATGCTATACCCCTCGAATTCCTATGCAGAACCTCGCATGCCTTCACAACATGAAATAAACACAACCATAGCTAGGACACTTTTAGGTGTACGCTATACCCGGAGTTGGACATACACTGTATGGCCCTTCTGCAATGCCCAATGCCCAACCACCAAACCTTAACTATCCCCTCTCTTGTGCTCCTTTCAATTTATCCTTCTCTTGTATTATTCTTTGTGTTGTTTTCCATATTTTCCAATACCTCCCTTTTCACACTAAATAAATGGCTTATATAAGCCTTAAGGGTGGTTTTCAAACCATTACACCCTTTCAGGGAGGTTACCTTTAATAATATTTTAATAGATTTAGTTATTTATTTCTTTTTAAAATACTTTTCATAAATTTATTTTAACTTGGAAAAAGTCCCATAACACAAGAATAGAGGTAATGATTATTAACATTGACCAATAAGCATGACTAATTGTGAAGCCATAATTGGAGAAATTTCTTTGGGGAGTTTATGACAACATATGAGAATTGTAAGGGATTTACTATTTTACAGTGCATTTGATTCCTTATGATGGGCATTGAATTTTCCAAACCAACTTTAGCACCATATTTGAGAGTTTTTTTAGCTCATGGTTTTGGTTTCCATTTGGTGGTTTCATGTATTTGAATCTTCCATAAATTAGTGCTTGAAGAATTAGTTGGAGTCTGATAATTTGTAGGGAAATAAGTTCTATTGAAATGTTGTCCAAGTTCTTCTAGGTTTAATTGCGAGTGAAATACTCTTCTAACGACTTGCATTAAATTGTGTTGTAATTTCTTTTAGATTTGATTATAAATTGTACTTTAAATTTAGAGTGTGGAGGTATTCTCTTGAAATTGTTTTCCCCAAATAAATCATTATTGTATCATTATTTATTTTCTTATGAATGTGTTTCTTGACTTTCTATAATAAATTTTGCTCAATTTTTAAAGTTTTGTGTACATAATTCCTTTCAAGATTAACATAAGAAATTATTTTCATACACTTTACTTCCTTAGAGTCATAGAAGGGCCTCAAAACATAAGCTAGATCTCATTATCATCCTCCATAAGGGACTAGGTGGTGGAATACCATGAAATCCTAAATTATCGTAGAACCAACTCATAGAAAAACCACTTTAAAGTTTAATTATATCAATCTTGAAGTTGTTGTGAATTGCATACACCATACACCCTATAATGTACTAAATCTTCAATTTATAATCCCATCCCCTAATATGGATCTCATGTAATTGTAATCCAATTTTTACCTCTTTGGTACAAATATTTTCCAAGGAAAGTATATGGGGAAGCATTTATTAAATTAACTTTGTTATACATCTCTTGGGGGATTATATGTCATTTTGAGGCAAGTCAAAATATACTTATGCACCAAAGGGAAAACACAAGTTCCATAAATTCACTGAGCCTCTATGTGCAAGAAAGGAAAGAATTTGCATTTGTTTCATTTCTTTTGAAAAATCCAACTTTACCCAAATAGCACGGATGGGTTAGGGTTTGTTTCTTAGACATTGAGTAAACATATGTACCCATGCATGCTTAAGTATAATTTTTTCTTAAATTTAAGCAAATCAAGTGTTCCTATGCAATATTTTAATTATGAGGAAAAAGGATAAATTGAAATCTTTCCCTATCTCATTGGAGCAACTATTGCTTAGAAATTGAAAATAAATTATTATTAATAATTTATTTAAAAATACAATGGAAGATTATTGCTTAAAAATAAGCAACAAAATTTAAAACTCATGGTGCCACAAGCTTCACAAATTACTCCTTAAAAAATTTGAGTAGCGGGAGTAAATCAAATAAGCTAAGCATCCACATGGGAACTTTCCGTAAATCCTCTCTTAATAAAATAAATAATACAATTTCCCATGCCTATTAAGGCTACGTTGCATAACTCTAGTAAGATGCATGGAATAGTGCATGAAAGGTGAGAGATTTCGTGAATTTGTAGCAAGTAGTTTCCACATGCTTACATGTGTCCAAAATAAGGATTCCACTTGGCTACATTATGTTTTTTATTAAGTATGTCATATTTATGAAAAAAATTATTTGGAAAAGATCTAAGTAGATGTATGTTTGTGTATGGTTCACTGAATTTCTTGCAGAAGTTTTCATGTGGTATTGAGCATTTACATAGGCATGTAGATAGTTATTTTAGCTATTTTTCTTGGAGTATATGCCCCTTAAACCTAATATTGAAACTCATTATGGAGAAAAAGGTAGATTAGGGTTCAAAGCATGAGACTTATAGATGTGACACTAAAAAAGGAAAAAGAAATACAATGATAGAGGTTTTAATGCAACAAACAAACAATTTCACAATCATTAGGATGACAAGGGTTGACATATTAAATGAGATAAATGAAGGATTCCATGAAAGGCACTATCATTATGAATAGGAGTCCAAGATTAATAGTTGAGCAAGCTAGAATGACCAATACAAGCTGAGATACAAAAGATGATAGTTTTGATCATGAGAAGAAAGGATCTTGGTGGAAGGTGAACTCTTAAAGAGTAAGGAAAAAATCATAGTCATAAACTTGTCACGGATGAAATATAGTAGATACAAGAATTATATGGTGATATAGAAGATAAAAAGTATAGTTTAATATTTATGACAATTTATCCATGTGCATGACAAATGAATTTCGTGACAATGCTAAATCAAGAGAATTTAGTGCATAAGCTACAATTAAGGAAGACTACTGAGACATTCACTCCTCCATCACAATCCAATATCTCCAATTATCATCCCTCCTCTGAAGCAACTATCAATAACCTAGACCAAACTATTACATCCTTACAACACCCATGAATATTCCTCCTCTCGATAATGAACCTGGTATTCTTCCTACTCCTTCTATTCCTCCTATATATGTCTTAGTCCCACCTCCTACATCATCCTATAAGGGAAAATTTTTGGCATCATCCTCTTGATTAAAAATGCTAGAGAAAAATTATGGTTCAACTTCTTTTCATGTTAAAGATCCTATTTTGATTAATTTAGATGATGATATGAATGAAGATAATGATATTATTCATGTTAATGGTATTGATCCTAATGATTCTGATGATATGTATGAGCTTGTTGAGATTAATCATGACTTGTCTTGACATTTTTCAAAAGCATTAACCTTAGCTCCTAGTTACAAACATTATTAGGGTTAACATATAATTTGATTTATTTAGTTTATTATTAGGGTTCAATTCACTAAAGTTATTAAAATTATTAAATTAATTTAATATAGCAAAATAAATTTAGGGTTAGGTTTCATTTTGGTTTTAGTGTAACATTTAAATTTATTTATTTGGTTTATGATTAGGGTCAATTTAGCAAAGTAATTTAATTTAGTAAAAAAACTTAAAGGTTAGGCTTCATTTTTGTTTAGTATAGGGTTAGGGTTCAATTTTCTATAATGTTCACTTTGGTTTAGGGTTAAGGTTTAGTTTTATAGTTAGGTATAATTTGGCTTACGATTTTGATTTAATCTAGTACATGATTAGGGATTAACTTTTTATAGAGTTTAAATTGGTATAGGGCTCAATTCAGTTTAGCATTAGGGTGTTGATGGTGTTTTGAAGCACTATAGAACACATAATAAATTATTAAATACTCTATCCTCTCTTGAGTAAAGACTCGCAAATGCTAAAGAATCACATAAGGATCACTTGAGGCGACTTCAAGGTTCTTTTATGTTAGGTCTTAATGTGTTGGATAGCTTCAATGGTGTATGATGTGATTGGTGTTGTTATCACAAGGCATACTTACATTTAAATGCCTGAATGTGCTTGATTCGCTTGAATGCTAGAACATAGACTTTCACTTGATTTAAAAAAAAGGAAAAAAAGGATTAAGGGTTGAGAATCTACTCTACTCTAGGAATGTAAGAGCAAAGAACAATATTTGGCGAACATCCCCAGAAGACTAGAGCAATCTTTTGAGGGTAGCTTTATGATTTTCAAATCATCACCATAAGCATAGACACCATCTAGTTGATGCATATCAATGAAGAATGATAATTGAAGTTAATCTTTAGCTAAATGATTTGAGTTGACTATGCATGAAAAGTTTGCAATCAACAACCCGCTAGTAGTATGGATATACAAATTTCACCATTGATCATACACAAAGTCTTCCATTCATCTAAAAAACATGAAAACAAATGAGAAGTAGAGAACATGCAAATTGCTGAATCAACAAATAGAATTCACCATATCTTCAATAAAGTTTACATGTCTTTTGCAACAATGTCTTGGAAGCAATCTTTGACTTCTCTTCCTACTCTACTCTAATACTACTACTACTACTGACTATTAACTATCTTCTAACTATCAACCTTATAAATGAAGAAGTGAGGCATTATATAATTCTCTTATTACAATTCAATGGGTCAGATCAATTTGAGATCAATGGTCAAGATTACAAGATAGAAACCCTATTGCAAAGCATTTAATGTTTGACCAATGATACAATTACAATTGATAGGACACATGCCATTTTTATAAAATTCAACCAATGAATGATGATGGTAGGTACATCAAACTTCATGCCTATGTGGCAGTTATTTTCTTCAATGGGTGAATCAGGTACATTGAACTGGATGCCTTCTCATGAAATAATGTGATTGGATGTAATGATGATAGGGCACCACCTCAGCTTGCTTGATCCTCGTAACTCATCACAAGTATGCAATTTGAATAAAACCTGCCTACAGTATGGCTATCTAGCATAATGTACTTTTTTATCCATACTAGCATATCTCATATCCCAGTGGTCACTTATCTTCTATCTTTTCATCACTAGGGGCTTTCCTCCACATCGAGGATGGTTTCTATTGCACTATCTTACTTATCATATATATCTCATTCTTATCTTATCATCTAACATGTTAGTTTGTAGCTATCATGTTTGTGATTGTGATGCATCAAGTAGCAATATCTATTCCAAATATCAGCTTCATCTCATTGGGGGAAACCTCATCTGATCAACGAAATTCTATCTCCCTATTGCGACTCTCTTCTTTATCTTCCTCTACTTTATCTTTTCATCTATCTTTTTATCCTTATTAGTAGTGTCCTTTCTTTTGAGAAATGTTGTTGCTACTTATCTTTCACTAGTGGCCTTCCTTCATAGAGAGGATGGTGATACTAATCTTTGATCATCTAGCATAACACAACCTGCTAGACCTATCTTTTTTATCATCATCATGTCCACATGACCTCTAGTGATGCATCAAGCTAGTGTCTTGGTCATGTACTATCTCTTCAACATTGATTTCTTCTCTTACGTCTAGGTGCATTCTTCCTTGAAGTGATCAATCCTTGCATTCTTCTATTCATTTTATAATTCCTCTATCTGTTATTTCTTTGGGGAAAACAGATGGTAATGAGACAACCTTTTACATCAAGGTCTCTTTTACTTTTTTGACTCAAGATCATAGCTTCTTTTTTAAGTTCTTTCATACGTGTGCTATCTATTTCTTTATCATATTCTAACCTTGTTGTCTTGGGATCCTCTCATTCTCTAACCCTGTTCTCTTGTGCTAGGTATTAAGCTTGGGGGCATGCATCCTTGGCTTGGAGATTTATTCACTTCCTCTACATTATCCTTTTGGTAGCATGATGTTATTGTTCATAGATTTCCTTTAGCATGCATATTCATGTTCATTCATAAGCCTGCTAAAGTGGGGGAAAAATATAGTGTCCAAAATTGCATACCCCTTTGTATTTTGACCTACATATTTTGTAACCACTTTGGTGTCCATTCCCTAGCGACTTGAATAGGCTCACTTTACCCCTTGCATCAGCCTTTTCCCTCTCAGGATGTTCAAGACCCCCCTTTCTAGAAACTCCCTCATGGAGTTAGTCTTGTTAGCCATATGTCTCCCTTGTCTCTTATCGTTCTTGACCGTGATTCATTTGGACACTAATGTGTCGCATGGACGTCCGAGCACTGCATATTCATCCTGCAAAATCTTAATATTTGAATTTTTGTTTTGAGCATGCCTTTCCACTTGTCACCTGCACTTGTCGATGGAAACAGCCTTGAATCATTCAAACGAATCTCTGGCCTCTTCTTTCTCTCTCATTCTCTCATTTTAAATCCATATTCCCTCTCTATTTAGGGGTTCCTCTCTCTCTTGGCATTTTTGGTTGCTCAAGATATCTCTCTTGGTACAATAGTCTCTAGTTTTCTACAACACTCTCAAGCTCTCATAATAATCTCTTGTAACTCTCTTGTCTTTCTCAAGTGTCTTTGGTAATATATTTTCATCATAGAAACATATGTGAGAAGTGATTTTGCTAAAGATTCAATTAAAATTTTCCTTTCACCCTTTGTGGTCATTTGATTCATCGCTAGAGTTAGATAACAAATGGAGAGAATGAGCTCAATAAAAACGATCATAGAGATGCCAACGAGAATGATAAACACACAAAAACTAAAAATTGAATAAATGTTATTTGTTTGGTGGATGCTGATCGCCCATTCACCTATGTGCTCCTACACTAGACATGTCGAGTGGGAAAATTTTGTGAGTAGAACTCACAAATTGGATTGTAGTTGGACTACTCTTTCAGGTTGCGACAAACTACAAGTAACTCTATCACCGATGTAGACAAATATAGCCTTTTCTTCCACCTCTTCTAGAACTTAGTTGTTATACGTGTTGACCTCCTCCACTAAGTGTGCTCTCTTTGCCTCTTCCCTCTCGTGGACTTGTGTCCACCATAGACTGTCCTCCTCTACCAAAGGAACTCTCCTCTTCTCTCCTCCTTCGTGGGATCTTGCCCACCATAAACTAACCACCTCCACTAATGTCCTACAACATCCTCAACACTCTCTGCATGCAACCAACCAACACAAACAAGAAAATCTGCAACTATATCTTCTCCTACCTTTTGCAAAGGTAAATCGAACTTAACACCATAAAACTCATCAAATTTTACCTCATGCTATCCTACCACTTCAACATCCACTTCGTGCTCATCATCCTCTTCAATCACTATTTCTACAACATCTTCTTTAGCTAGCTCATCTTTACTCACCATTAGCAACTAACTATCGTCATCAGGTTCTTGATGAATCTCTATGGCAATCTCTTCTTCCTTTTCCACTACCTCAACTTGTCATGTATCTTCACCTTCATCATATTCTCGACTTTCTCTCAACAACTACCATGACCACTTTCTCTACTCTTTCCTCTTCATTTATGTGGGCCGCTCTCTTTTCTCTCACCTTCCAACTATAACTATTATTCTTCAATGGGAATCTCCACATCCCATAACTATCTTTCAAAAATAATTCCACAAATGAAATCAATATAGGCCTCTTCATGACCCACCTCGTCGTCTTCCTCATACTCATCATCTTATTTTATGCAATCTTCCACTTTGCAATATGTTAATGATGAGTAATGATAAATAGCGGATACCCCAACTGGTACTAAGAGGCGGGGGGGGGGGGGGGGGGGGGTGAATCAGTACAGATAAAAACTTTCTCAACAACTTGTCTAGTTAAAACAATATCAACTGGTTATCACCATTATTGGACTTAACCACAACAATACTAATTAAACACAGTAAGACACTAGACACCATAGATTGATAAGTATGAACACTTCAAATACGATGAATACTCGACATCAGCTTCATCCATAAACATATGCATGTGATATACTAGTAATATCATAACCTATTGACTTTGTATGCATAATCTCTTAACCAAATAATTCATAAGCATCACATGAAAAATGTATAACACATAACACACATATTTTTCACGTGGAAACCCAAATGGGAAAAACCATGGTGGGGATGAATACCCACAAGCTTATTTTTGAACTCTTTTGAATCTCACCCTATTAGGAGCCTAGTCTAGTTAAAGACTTTACAATAAGGTTCTGTTAGAAATTGATCCTGTTAGAGATCACTCGGTTAAGGGATGGCTATATACCTTGTTAAAGGTTACCTCGCTAGAGGATTTGAAGAACTCAATGATCTTGAGTCACCTGGTTACACGTTTTACAATAAGCCTGTTAAAGCTACCAGATAAAGGGATTTTGCAACTGTTGAAATGATTAGAAGACAACAGGTAAAACTCTGATCTGATAATAGCACTACATGCCAAGGCAAATCCTTTTCATATACTCTACTCTGCAATCACACTTTGTAGTTTCCCTCTTACTGGTCTAGGAAGTATCAAGTATCTCTTTACTCAGATACACACACACACAACATTTGCCAACAAATTTACAACAACAAACATCATCAACCTTATAGGAAACAGTTAGGTTGGTAGCATAAACCCTAAACCCTAAGCATCTTAGGTTTACAACACAGGCGGTCCAATCATTGGGTGAACTCACAATAACGGTTCCCACTTTTTTGCCACTTTTGACACTGAGATGTACATTTTAAAAATAATCTTCAACTTCCGAGAACTATAACTTTTAAACTATTAAAAATTTGAAGATGATGTAAATTAGTGATTTCTAGCATTTTGTTTGTAGATTCTATATACATTTTTTTCAAATTTTTTTGAACGATTTTTAAATTTTTTTTCCATCTCCCTCGAAAAGTAGTTTTTTACAACAAACTACATTTTTTAAGAGTGATGTGCCTCCCGAAACGCATAAATTTTTTTCTATAAATGATAAAAACTCAATTCTTTCGAATTTTGGTTTGTAACATCAATATCCAGGGCTTGCATTTGGTTTTATAGTGATATTTTCAATATTTTTAATTTTATAAAGTTTTGAAGTTCGACTAGTCATAATTCAAACATAGGTTTACGTTTGAACAAATAACTTGTTCTATATAAATCAAAATTCAATTTTATTTTTTTTGTTAGAAAGAAGACATCAATACCAGGGGCATAGATATTTTTCAGAATTTTTTTGAATTAGTTTCTTATTTTTCCCAATACATTGAACAAAGAAGTTCATGTTCGGTGAAAAACCAATTTTCCATAAAATTAAAAAAACAAGAACATAATAAATTCAAAATATAACAAAATTATACTCGTTGGAAAGCTTGCTTCAAGTACTACCATCTAATATTTTTGGGTTATCAAGATTATTTCATTTGTGCTTTCAACCCGAGCTCTGAAGTCATTAATTCTTCAGAACTCTGAATTTTTTGGGGAGAAACCTTTAATTTGAAGGTTTGAACGAACACCAGTTCGAGCGAATTGGGTTCGCTCGAACCCAAAAGGGTTTGAGCGAATCCCCATTTGCTCAAACTGATGAGATTGATTTTGGCATGCACATTTTTGTAACGGACATGTTCGAGTGAACCCAACAATTTTTAACTATCGGCTTTCGTTCGAACTCTGGCCGACGCATTTTTTTTTTTTTTTTTTCATTTGTGGAGCCATATAAATGTCCATAATTTTTTTCATTTTTTATCACACAAATAATTAAAATAATTCGCATTTTTGGATGAGAGAAGACATTTGAAAATTATTTTGAAGGCAATAATTTGAAGGTTTTTTATAAAAGCATGGGGAACAAGAAGAGAAGGCAAAATAAGACTTCAAGGAATTATTCTCCCAAAACGGAAGAAAGATATCGAGAACAAAGAAGACAAAGATATCATGATGCAAGTATGTATTTTTAATTTTATTTCTATTTAATTTAATATGTATTACGTATCAATTAATTAGAACTCAATATTTTTTATCTAATATTTTTAATGAAAATTAATTTAAAAAATCTTAATTAAATTAATTGGAAATAATAGGATTAAAAATAATTTTGTTTTAATTGGAAAGCATAATTAATTTGAGATAATACATGTGTATTTGCAAATTTCAAATTCCATCAACTTGCTTGTTGTGTAATTGCATTTTTCTCCTATATAATTAAGTTCATTTATAATAGATAAGACCTATTAAGTCATAAAATTAATAAGACCTATTATGTCATAATTTCTAGGTTCTAAATTATATATATTGAATATTTAATCTACATGTACAAGTAATTTCATGTGATAGGTCCTTTAATATCACATAATATATCTGATGTCATGGAAATGGGGACAAGGCAACAACAAAGTTCAATGTTAATAAGTTAGTTTCAACCATAAAAACAAAACAAAGAACTAAAAACCATTCCAAACATATCAAGAGAGATTTTAAAAAGCATGAAAGAAGTTTAACAAAATAAAAGAAAGGAGAAGAGCCTCCCTAAGATGCTTCCATGATGTCTTTTGATGCTTCTCCCTTGTTTCTCTCCTCTCCAAGTCCCAAATGAGTGTAGCTCTCAGCTTTTAGCACTAGCCATGGATGCCATATGGAGATTCAAGATGGTTGAATATGATAACCAAATACTATGCAAGAGTAGATAGTGATGCTATGAAAAAGCTCTATGCTAATGCCAGTATAACAACAATACTCTAAATGCTTCTTTTTGCTTGAGGAGAAGGGTTCTATTTGTAGAAGAAATGGGGAAATGAAGGGTTAAGATTGAATGGTTTAATCAAGGGCCAAGTTTGAAAGTTGGGGATCCATGTGCACAATTGGCACCAATAAAATGGTGACAAGTGTCAACATAGGATTGGGTTGAGAGAAGAGGTTGGAGGCATTAAAGGCCTGAGAAGACCTCATGGTTATCTAGAAGGTAAGGGTCAAGTCTAAATTAAGATTACCCATTGGATTAAGAGTTAATCCAAGGATAAACCTTTGTGCAAATGTTTAAGAGATAATCATGGTCAAAGCATTAATGGCCTGATGAGACCTTTGGGTTGGTAGAGGTTGAGTCAAAACAAATGTTTTAACCATGTGGGAGGGTTGAATTAACCATTAATGGTTATTGGAGACTTTGGGGATTAAGTGGTTGAAGGTTGAAAGCTTTCAAAGGTTATCCAAGACTTTGAGGGTTAATTTGTTGAACACACAAAGCATTAATTGCTTTTCAAAGACTTTGGAGTCTTTGAGAAGTGACTCCAATTTGCTTAGGAATGTGACAATATTTAGGGGATGGATTAGGCTAATTAGGAAGGGTTTAGAAGAATCTAGAAGGGGTTTAGGCATACAAGTGGATTTTGTAGGAAAATGCAAGTGGGAGAAATTTTGGTATTTTCAATTAAAATAAAATCATTTATTTCAATTAAATGGTGTAATTTGCATTTGGATAAATATTCAAATAAATATTAATTTATTTAAATGAGAAAAATGAAGATAAAGCATTAAAATGCTTGAAGACTTTGAGGGAAACCATTAAAGGCTTGAAGACTTTAAGGAAAACCATTAAAGTCTTAAGAAGACTATAGAAGGAAGCCATCAAGTTTGAAGACTTTAAAGCCATCAAGTTTGACTACTTTAAGGGAAACCATTAAAGGTTTCAAGTGGGTGAGGATAAATAGGATTTTAAATAAATAATTTATTTAAAATAGTTGTGCAACTTGCTTTTGTAGGAAAATACAAGTGGGTGGAGGATAAAGGTGATTTAAATAAATTATTTATTTAAAATAATTGTGCAATTTGCATTTGTAGGAAAATGCAAGTGGGTGGAGGATAAAGGTGATTTAAATAAATGATTTATTTATTTAAATGTGAGAGGTGGGATTTTGGGGGTTTTAAATAAATATTAATTTATTTAAATGTGAGAGAAGATTTAATTAAATAAATATGATTTATTTATTTAATTAATGGTCTGAATTTGGTTAAGTGAATTAAATCAAATAAATTGAATAATTTATTTAATTAATAGGAGAATAGGGTTAAGATGAATTAATTAAATATTAATTTAATTAATTATTAATTGATGGTTAAATAATCAAATAAATACTAAGTATTCATTTAATTAAGTGGACAGATTTATGTGACTACATTTGCCCCTCTTTGAGACGGTGCAGTTTATTGCGTCGTTTCAAAGAAAGTAAAATAGGTGTGAAGAAATGTCCCATAAAATGTAAATTTAATGGGTGGTATGCCCCCTCGAGAGATGGGCCGAATTTTTTTGAAAAATCGGGCGATCTCTCGAAAAAGAATGAAAAGTGGAGGGGAGGTAGAATAGAAGAAATTAGAACTAATGATAAAAGAATGGGAGAAAATGGAGTGAATATGAAGAAACAACAAGCCAACGAATACCCTGAGGTCATGCAAGAGATACATAGCAGATGTAGTGTGGGGTTTTGATTGATGCTATACAATTGATCAAAATTGGTTGGACAATCTGGTGCAATCGGTTGAATTGCCCCTGTCAAGTCAAAGCGTGACAGTTGATGTCAGTTGGTCGCTTGGACATGATAAAGTCTGAGTAAGTGAATCAAAGTGACCTGATGGTGACTTAGACAATTGATGTAATTGCCCGATGAAGTCAAGGTATATGAAGCAAAATACTCGTTGAGACATAGACAATTGATGTAATTGTCCGTTGGATTGTGTTTGATTGGTTGATCAATTGATAGTGTGTGCATGTGATGGATGGTTGTGGGGAATCATGGCAGTCCCGTTGAGACTAGGTCATTATGATAAATGCCTGATGTAGTCTAGGATTACCATAATCGATTACCTGTTGAGACCCGAAGATACTTGATCAGAGTATCTGTTGATAGTCTAGGTGTGTGGGAGTCGATGTATCTGTGTAGACAGAGCAACTTGCTGGATTGTGTGGATGAATGAGGATGGGAAGCGATGAAGGGATTAGGATGATGTTGATGATCAAGATAGGGAGGGTGAGGGGGGATTTGATGTTAGATAGAAGATATGGAGGACTAGGATCGAGTCCTATGGAAGAAGATGAGTAAAATAGAGTATGCATTATTATGACTACGTATGCATGATATGCAGCTATTATGAATGTATGGATGGGTGGAATGCAACGAAATGCAATATATACAAATGAGATGGAATGACGATCCATGGTGCTTTATTTTTCATCATTGAGCTTTAAAATGTTGTAAGAAAATACAAGCAACTTGACATAAAGATTCAAGATGACCAGAGTATTTCTTACATGGATTTTTATATAGCAAGTTAATACAAGCAACTTGATATAATGGATCAAGTTGACCTGAGTATTGCTTGCGGAACAGACAAGGATTATCACCGTTCATGCATGACTTGGATCGTCCTCCTTGATCTTAGGCTGATCATATCCTGAGACAAGTGCATACCGTAATAAGAAATAAAAACCTTTATCCAAATTGGATGAGGAGGAACCAAAGAATGAGCATTGTACCTGTAAACAAACAATATATACATAAAGAATAAAGAATATGGATCCTTGGTAATGGTTCATGCTCATATGGTCGAGATATACGCTGTAGTCAGCAAGCCGTAGTGATCTATGACTGCATTTGGCATAAGATCACGTAACTTGGTGAACTTCCCACGTAGACACCATTAGTACATGCCCCAGAACTTCATCGGAAATAATGCACAAACGATACAAAACAATGTTGAAAAGATCCCGATACAGATAAACAAATGAATTACTCACAAATCAACCAAGCATTTGATAGCTTAACATAATTTTCTTGTCAAAGAAAACGTCACTTTTGTCTTTGTTTTGGTAAGGAAGGATGCATCCTTGTTTTTAAAGACAGTTTCTGATTTGTTGGATGTGGATTGTGTGGTCGATTGATAAATGGTCATTGTGTGAGTACTGTGTTAATGTTGGTTTTGCATCTGCTTGAATGAATATGTACAAGGTGTTGCCATGTTTTGGTGTGATTTTCGATGGGTTTTTCGATGTTTTTGGATTTTGTGTAATAGTTTTTGAATGTTTTTGGATTTTGTGAGTCATTTTTGAATGTTTTTGGATTTTGCGAGACATTTTTGAATGTTTTTGTATTTTGCGAGACATTTTTGAATGTTTTTGCCAATGAATCACCAGTAATGTAGAATCCACTTCCATCATCTAGATTGTAAGGGCATTGCCCCCAAGTTGGACATGATTTATGAAAAAGCGGGATGCTAGACGCATGAAGTACTTTCTTGGATTACAGATAAAATAACAAGCCATGGTTAGATGGATGGATGTATGTGTGCATGAATGTGATCGCAACGAGCCTGAAAGATACTGGAGCCATTGCTTTTATGAGTGGCGCCAGGTTTGCTAGGTTTTCACCATCGCACTTACCCAAGGTGCCACCGGAGTGGTTGTTCACCGTTTGGATGCATGATTTTTCTTTACTTTTTTCGAATGTTTTGGTATTTTCTTCAGGACATTTTCTGAATGTTTTTGGTATTTTTCTAATATGCAGGGGAGCCTGATGCTCTGTACACCTTAGGTATAAAACCGTTTGAGGTGCATGCTATTGATTGGATCTACGAGCGGTTCTCCGTCTGATGTAGCCAACTGATATGCCCCGGACCCAAATACAGCAGTGACAACATATGGGCCCAACCAGTTTGATTCAAACTTGCCTTGATGTTCTCTGTTTGGTTGGTTGCGAGGATTTTCTCGAAGAACAAGATCACCTACCTCAAATGTACGAGATCTAACTCGGTGATTGTAGCTTCTACTCATGCGCTGCTGATAGGCTTTGAGGTGATTGTATGCAGCTTGTCGCTTCTCATCAAGTAACTCTAAGTCCTGAAGACGGGATACTCTGTAGGCTTCATCATCGATGAGATTATGCAAGGAAACTCGTAAGGATGGTATCTCGACCTCAATAGGTAAGATAGCTTCAGCACCATAGACCAATGAATAAGGAGTTGCACCTGTAGGGGTTCGAATGCTAGTTCGATATGCCCATAATGCTGGATTCAATTGAACATGCCAATCACGACCGGCCTCATTGACTGTCTTCTTTAGGATTCTCAATATGTTTTTATTGGATGCTTCGGCCTGACCATTGCCTTGTGGGTAATAGGGAGTGGAAAAGCGGTGTTGGATATGAAATTTCTCACAAAGCTCACGGACATCCTGATTTTTGAAAGGAAGACCATTATCTGTGATGATGGACATGGGCACACCATACCGACAGATGATGTAATTGAGGATGAATGAGGCGATCTGCTTGCCGGTGACTTGGGTAAGTGGAACAGCTTCGATCCACTTGGTGAAATATTCGGTGGCGGTAATAATGAATTTATGGCCATTGGATGAAGATGGATGGATTTTACCCACAAGGTCAAGGCCCCATTGACAAAAAGGCCATGGTGTTGTGATTGGTTGCAGTTCTTGTGCTGGTGCATGTATTAGGTCGCCATGAACTTGACATTTTTTGCATTTCCTGACAAAGTAGTAGGAATCCTTTTCCATAGATGGCCAATAGTATCCAGCTCGCATGAGTTTCTTGGCTAGTGATGGACCACTTGAATGAGTCCCGCAAATTCCTTCATGTAACTCTTCCAAAGCCTTTGTTATCTCACCTTGTTCCAGACATCGAAGGAGAGTACCATCAAGACCGCGTCGGTATAGGGTTTCGGCAATAATGGTATATCGAGCAGTTTGGCGAATGAAGGTTTTACGTTGATTATTTGATTGGTTGGGAGGAAGGGTGTGATCACGGAGATAAGTGTAGAACTCACCATACCATGGGGATTCAGAACCGACAAGGCGACATATCATTTCGGATTCGGGGATATCATAAGCGGGAATCCAAAGCCGTTCTACCAAGAACTTGTAGCGTGTTGAATTCTGTGGAAGATCTAGTAGAGATGCGATGGTAGCCATAGCGTCAGCAGCTCGATTCTGATCTCTTGGTATCTGCTCAAAAGTGATAGTAGTAAATGATGTCTTTAGATTGTCCACCATTTGCTTGTATGGCATGAGTTTATCATCCTTGGTCTGATATTCATCGGTTGCTTGTCGAATGACTAGTTGGGAATCGCCATATACTTGCAATTCTTTTAATTTCCATTGTACGGCTAACCTGAGTCCTGTGATCAAGGCCTCATACTCTGCTATGTTGTTTGTGCATGGAAATGTGAGCCTGTAAGACTTCGGGATGCTATCACCTTGAGGTGTGATAAACAGAATGCCTGCCCCCGAGCCATGCCTAGTGTATGAACCATCAAAATATAGTTTCCATGGTTGTGCTGTTGTGATCATGAATATCTCTTCATCTGGAAAATTGGAAATGAGAGGATGATCGCCTATGAGTGGTGCATCGGCCAACTGATCTGCAATAACTTGACCTTTGATAGCTTTACGGTCCACGTACTCGATGTCAAATTCACTTAAAATCATCACCCATTTGGCCAAGCGACCTGTCAATGCTGCTTTGCTAAGTAAGTACTTGAGTGGATCAATCTTTGCAATGAGTTGCACCTTGTGTGTCAATAGATAGTGCCGCAATTTAGTGGCTGCCAGGATTACTACTAGGCAAGCTCGCTCAATAGGTGTGTAATTGAGTTCATAGCCAACCAGTGTACGAGAGATGTAGTATACAGCACACTCTTTGCCTTCTGCATTATGTTGTGCCAGTAATACACCTAATGTTGTACTTGTCGCTGAGATATAAAGTAACAACGGTCTACTTGGATCTGGTGGCATCACCAATGGTGGATTCATGAGATAGTCTTTAAGCGCCTGAAATGCTTGCTGGCATCGGGCATCCCACTGAAAGCGGATGTTCTTGTGTAGCAGGTGTGTGAATGGCTGACACTTATCAGCCAATTGTGCAATGAATCTGCGGATGGATTGAAGCCGTCCTTGTAGTGTCCTTAGCTGACTGATATTCCTTGGAGGTGGCATGTCCATGATTGCCTTAACCTTTGCTGGATCGACCTCAATACCTTTGCTTGAGACAATGTATCCTAGAAGCTTCCCAAAGGTCACTCCGAAGACACATTTCTTTGGGTTGAGTTGAACATGGTATTGTTCCAGTCTATCAAAGATTTTATCTAAGATGTGAAGATGTCCTTCTCTAGTAAGTGATTTTGCTAGTAAATCATCCACATAGTCTTCCATCATGGTATGCATCATGTCATGGAAGATGGTGGTCATTGCTCTTTGATAGGTTGCTCCTGCATTCTTTAGACCAAAAGGCATTACATTCCAGCAGTATGTGCCCCATGGACATGTGAAGGCTGTCTTATGTTGGTCCTCTGGTGCGATCTTTATTTGATTGTATCCTGAAAAGCCATCCATGAGTGAAAGCATGGCATGCCCTGCTGTCAAATCTACTATGATGTCGATATTTGGTAGAGGGAAGTCATCCTTAGGATATGCCTTATTTAGATCTCTGAAGTCTATACAAATGCGGATGCCCCCTTCTGGTTTGCCGACAGGCACAATATTGGAGATCCATTCTGCATAATCAATTGGTCTAATGAAACCAACATCCAGGAGTTTCTTGAGTTCTGTTTTGACTAGCACTGCAATCTGAGGATGCATTTTACGAAGCTTTTGCTTGACAGGTTTGGCTCCTTCTGCTACGGTGAGGTGATGCATGACTAAATCCGGATCAAGCCAAGGCATGTCCGCATATGACCATGCGAAGTTGATCTGACGCTTCTGGAAGAACTCTATGAACTTAGGCTATTCCTCTGGAGTGAGAAGAGATGCCAGATGTATGATATGAGGGTTTTCAGGAGTCCCCACATTGTATTCTTTAGTCTCCTCAATGAGAATCGTCGATCGTTCCTGTTGTGTATTAGCAGGGAGAATGTCAAACCCTTCATCCTCAGGCGCCTCAGAGAGGTTTTCACCATTGGATACGCTCTTTCTTTTTACTTTTGTCGGATCAAACAGTGCCACAGTGTGGTTTTCACTGGAAGATCCATGTTTTATTGTTATATTTTTGCAGCTGAAGGGTTTGGCATCCGCCCCGAAGTATGCTGCGCTATTAAGTTCAATGGCGAATCCAGCTTTGTGATCCCCGCTTGGTAGATTATCCCTTAATTCCAAAAAGTCAATGATAGCCTCATCATTTTGGAAGAGGTCAAGACATGGGGGATTTGGTTGGTTCCATTCGATGAGTTCAGGGTGGATAATGGGCATTACTTCATCGATTAAGTTAAGTGCGGGAGATGTATCAGTGAGGGTTAAGACAGTGTGGCGAAGGTCGTTGATGGTACTCTCCCTGTCAGAATCAGGCGTAGGATGAGACATAGGGTCTGTGGAAGATGTTTCCAGCTCAAGTACCCAAGTGGTCTTTATCTGTGCTTCTCCGTAAACAGGGATGTCTTTGCGGGGTGGAGGTGGTGATGTGTCTTCCTCATCTGAAGTGTTAAGTTGCACTGAATCGAATTCCCACTCATGTGAGTCGGTCTCTGAATCACTTTCCAGCATCCGATTGCTATACCATACTGGGATGTCTTTGGAGTTAAACACGGCAGGTGTGATTGGTTTATGTATCCTTGTAGTGATCGGTGCTGCAGGAATTGTGATGGGGTTTAATGGATTTGTCACTGGAAGTATCGGTAATGGTGACTCAGTGGCTTCTGCTAGAACTACTGGCGCCATAGATGTTGCTGCGGGTTCTGATACAGTTGCTGCTGCTATTGGTGTTATTGACGGGATTACTGGTTCGATTGGTGGTATGTTTGGCACTGGTGATGGTTGCGGTGGGGTTGTGAGCCTCGATGGGGCAATGGCAATATTGCTTGATGGTGCTTTGATTATGAAAGGTGTCCTCTTTGCAGTAGGTGGGCAAAATGGTTTGCTAGGTTTTCCTTTAAATCTGAGTTTAGGAAGGATCTCTTTTTCAAAGCCTAGGCCTGTATTACCTTTGGGCTTGAACTCTGGCAGCAGCGGTTCATGTCGTCCTTGTTTGCAGTATCCCAAAGCACTCTGACCATCATATCCCATTCTTTGCATAATGAGGAGGCCTTTGCCATACTGTTCTGTAGGAAGTGTAACTCGCGGTATGTCAGTGGTGATGGGATCTTTATAGATCCAGTCCGCTAGATCCTCATCTTGTGTCTCTTCCTCTTGACTCTTTCCAAGAATGAAAGGCGTTAAGGCACATGGAGGCGTGATTAGTGGTTGCTGGAGCAACTGCTGTGGTTTACCATGTGTTCTAGGAGAAGTGGGCATTTGTCCCACACAAAAGAGCTGACTCAAGTTGTATTCTCCAGGACCTTCCTCTGCGATTTTCATCTTAAGCTTTTCTTGCTTGGGTATAGGGGTGTTTGAACTAGCAAGAGAGGCGGGATTTACATATGATGTGGAGGAAATGGCTTCCCTATTATTAGGAACAGTAATTTCTGGTTGATGGCTGATATTATGGCAAAATGCAAAGGGATTTGCATCGCCCAGGATTGTGATCTCTGCACCGTTATGTGGGAACTTGATACATTGATGGTAGGTAGATGGAACGGCTTGCATGGCATGTATCCAAGGTCTCCCTAATAATAGATTATATGGCAGAGGAAGGTCCAGAACCTGACAAATTATGTGTTTTACCACAGGGCCCACTCGGATTGGTAGCACCACCACTCCTTTGGATGAACGCTCTGCATCATCATAGGCCTTGATGGTGATCTTCTTGCGAGGATCCACTGATTCTATTGCATATCCCAATGTTGTGACCAACTGTAGTGTACAAATGTTTAGGCCTGCTCCATTATCTATCAAGACTCGCTTGATCCTGTGTTGGTTGACAAAGCCTTCAATGTGTAGCGAAGCATTATGAGGTTGTTGGAAAGAAGAGTTGTCACTTTCGGAAAAAGTGAGACAAGGTGATGACTTTAGATTTCCAACCATGGCTTGAAACTGGTCCGTATTCAAGTTTGCAGGGACTGACGCCTCTTGGAGTGCTTGATCCAAGATAGTTTTATGAGATGGTGATAGGCGCAGTAGTTCTAAAATGGATATGAGCGCAGGGGTTTTGTCTAATTGTTCCACAAGATTGTACTGCTTTGGGATGGAGGTGGTGCCTTGTGGAGCTGCCTTGATGGTAACTTTGCCGCGACGCGTAACAACATTGCAATTTGAGGTGGGATTTTTGAAGGTGATAGTTGCAATTTGTTCACTGGCATCATACAGGTGATTGACAGTGTAATTATACGCAGCCTGCGTATAATCAGTGGTATCAGGACCTCGTCTGGAAGTGGAAGGACCCCTTTGATCTTGTGATGGAAGTGGATTCTTGAACATCTGATGATCATTATTGGTTGTTTTTGGGTCATGTCCTTCAATTTCAATTTCTCCTCGGTCAATAAGATCCTGAATGAGATCTTTCAATCGATGACAATTACTTGTCTTATGTCCTCTTCCTTGATGGAACTCACAATGTTCAGTATCTCTCCACCATGCCGGTTTGACTTGAGGCTCATAATTTGATAACTTAGGTAAAGTGATCAAATTCTGAGAAATGAGTTGTCGCATCACTGTTTCAATGGGTTCCCCTAAGGGAGTGTATGTGCGTTTTTGTTTTTGTGGACGAGGTCTTAGTTCATCATGAGATGTGATGCGACCTTGATTAAGAGGAACATTTGTGTTATTTTGAGGTGGAGGATTTTGTCCTGCAAACCGAACCACAGGTTGTGCATTTTGGACAGTCCGAGCATCCACAACCCCATCGTTGACGATATTCTTATTCTTGTTCCAGAAGTTTGGTTTATCACTATTGAAGCGCGGGCGAGGACCATCTTTGGGTTCATTAAAGATTTTGATGAGTCCTTTTTTGATGAGTGCCCGTTCACACTTTATACCTTTGGTGATCATATCGTTAAAGGAGTCTGTGTCTTTGACATCCAGGTGAAATTCCATTTCTTCGTTTAAGTTGGAAATGAAAATTTCCACTAGTTCTTGTTCAGGTAACTGAAGAGAACGTCTGCTAGACATTTGGCGCCATCGTTGCAGGAATACTGAGAATAGTTCACCTGGTTTTTGTTTGGTATTGCACAGATCAGCCATGGTGATGTCGCGTTCAATATTATAAGAGTAATGAGATAGGAACTTCTGGATGAGTTCCTCAAATGTTCTTATGCCACCTGGTAGTCGGGAAAACCATGATGTGGTTGTTCCTCCCAAGCTTTGGGGAAAAAGGCGCATTAAGTATGTGTCTTCATATGCGACTTCGAGACAAGCGGAATGAAATTCTCGGACATGATCGCGGGGATCTCCCTTTCCTCTATATTTTTCGAATTTTGGTGTTTCGAACCCGCGTGGAAAGGGTGGCATATAAAGATTCCTATCAAACGGATAGGGACAGATGTCGTTAAGTGAGAATTGATTGGTCTTAACACCACTATGAAGTTGTTGGGCGAGATTCTCGACTTGTTGCCGCAACATCTCCATTTCATTAGGAGGAGGAGGTGGTGGGTTACCTCGAGGGATGTTATATCTGATGGGATCTCTACGCCTTTCCTCCTCATGGCGACTTTGTCTTTCTGATGCTTGTCTTAATTGGGCAAGATCAAAGTCAGAGGGGAGTTTGGCTCCTTCTTGAGCGAGTCTTAAAAAGTGAGCATCCGCATTGCTCCTTAGTATTTCATCGAATAATCTGTTAAAATGAGGGTTATGCTGAACCCTTTCGATTGTTGAAGGAGTGGGAGTACTTGGGTTTTCGTCATTCCCATTTCCTCCAAGTGCCTCTTGAAATTCATTGAGGTTGTCCTCTTCTTCCTCAATTTCTATTTCTCGCTGCCTTGATCGCGATCGGGTTTGAGCCATTTTGTTTACAAGTTTGTTTTTGAAGTTGATTGAAGATGATGATGAGTTGGTGATGAAATGAAAGATTGATTGATTGGTGATTTGTGTTGTATGTGGATCTCTAGCACTTTGGAGGTAGATGTAACCGAAATTCCTTCGTTGAATTGCTTGTTTGTTTGGTAAGTTTTGACGTGATAAGGTGCAGAGAAATCTGAGATGTGTTACAGATTTAACTACCTAGCAATGAGAGGATTCACTCATGAACTAGTTTTAACCCGCGTAGATGTGTCTCTTAGGATGAGCTTATCCTAGATGTAGAAACAATCTAAAAAGTGATGTGATGTGTTTGATTTCAAGCAATATCTAAAAGAGAACTTGGAACAAGAACCTCTTAATGTTTTGAGAGTTGGGACGGATTGATGATGAAGTGATGATGTATGAGTGAGATGATGGATGAAAATGTTTTCAACTTCAATAAAAACTTTGTGTTACAAATGGGACAAACTCTATCTCTTCCCTTTCAGGCGTTGGTGGCACTTCTCGAGCTGTGTTGTAGGTGATACAGATGTTTGGGAAGAAGTTGGGATTAATCTTTCCTCCTTGATTTTTGTGATAACTCAGAGCTCTATATTGCATAAAAGCTCTACGATTCAATGATTCTGAATCAAACTCATTTGTTTTACCTTGAAGGTATAGACGCATGCGATGTAGAAAGACTCTATGTGAGACAAAGATTTGTCTATTGAGATAGAAGAATTTCCTCCTTTTGATCAAAGCCTTTGAGCTTAATGGTCTCCTTCTCAAGTTGATATTCTGATGACACTTCTTCTTTCGCAAGATGTGAAGAATGGTCATAAAAGTTGTAACTCTGTGTTGTTTGCACTTTGTTTTTGGTATTTGTGGTTGTGTTGACAGATGTTGGATGAATACTTTGTTTTTGGGATTGATTTTCTGATTTTTCTTTGACAAGAAAACAAAGCAAGCACACAAACACAAAATTGTAGCCTCAAAGGCACAAATGAGTATGGGTCTAGATCAACCCAATCCTTGGACTTGTTTTTGACCCTTCCTTTAGATTTATTTTAAGGTGTATTTCCAAAGCCTGAAGTCGGCTCAATTTGCACTAGGTCTGTAAAACGAACACACTTCAAACACTTTTTATCCCTAAGGTCAAGTGGCCAGTTGTGATAAATTTAGCCCACATCTTGATATTTCTTCGACTTTGGTACTACATACCTTATGAATCCCGTCGTGGCAGGTAAGGATGTGATATACTAAGTCTTGCACGAGCATAACAAATAGATGATCCCTATGATGGGGGAGTCACCACTTTTATCAAGTCACAAGTGACTTTTCAAAAAGCTATGTTTCTACTCAAGGAAATATGTATGGTGAGTATCTTGGGAGCAAAACCTTCTATGCTCTTGCACTAAATTATATCTCAAATATCCTCAATCAATAGAACGGGTGAGCTACTACTTAAAGGTGTTTAGTCATGTTCGATGGCTTTGGACATAAGTTCATTCTGCAGTGAATCACTTAAGAGCCTTGTAACTGGTGGTGGGGCCCATTTGTCCTTTCGGCCAGTTACACTGTAGGAACAGCTATACCCAAGGCTACAGCTTTCGCTCTCACCTGATTTCTATAGCGGCTCGAAGGATTTACCGCTCGAGGTCGTTCCCAAGAGTATCGATCCCTTGGCAGGCCTCTCTTAAAAAGATAAAATTTGAGTGTTACTAACACTTTTCTCTTGCACCTAGGACCACGAGAGCCAAGGGAGAGGATAGTGTGTGTTAGAGGTAGGACCACTCGACCAACTCTTTGCACAAGTGTGCCAAGCACGAAAAACACTTGTTCTTTTTAATCTATCATTGCAATGTGATCTAACTATTTGGAGATGTTGCTCCAACAATCATGGTGTTCTTTTTAATTTTCAAAGGCAATTGTTTGAGTAAACTAGAATTTGAAAATCCTGGTCAACTTAATGAAAAACACGTTTGCATGAAGTAAAATTGCTTTGAAAATGAGACAAGTTGATTGTGAATTTTATTTGCACCAAAAATGGAAGTGTGGATTGTGAGTTTTATCTTGATGCAAGAAATAAAATTTGCCTTGTTGATTTTAAGCACCAAAACGAAGTTTGTTTTCTAACTTGCAAAAAAAATAAAGTTGTTTTTGTATAAGTTTGTGGTTCTTTTTACCTTTGAACAATGAAATTCTTTTTAATAGCCCCAAACAAATGTGTGATTCTTTTTCAAAAGCCCAAATTTGAAATGTGAAGTTAATTTTAAACCAAAATAAAAAGTGAATTCATTTTTAAAACCAACTTCAAAAACAAGTTAGTAAAAAAATATAAATCTACTCTTTAATCTAATTTAAATCTGCACAAAAGAGAAAAATAGTTAGTAAAATCCGCCTATTTGGTGGGCTTCTACAAGCCTAAATTTTTTTTATTTTTTATTTTTTGGTTTTTTATTTTTATTTTTGGTTACAAAGTGATTTGTACAACGTTTTGTTACAATAGCGCTAGTCTGTGTTTGAACAGAGGCACTATTTAACACAAACGTATTAAAAGAAAGGGAAAGACAGAGAAGGGAAAAGCACTGAAATAGGGGGAATAGCGCCAAAATAATGCCAAACGCACCAAAACAGTGTCAAAATCGCAACCTGTGTGACATTTTCAACATTCAAACATGTTATTGGTTAAAAAAAAAAATGATCTTTTTGGTGTTTGGATTCACGTCGGGTTCACCAAATGATGTCATGGAAATGGGGACAAGGCAACAACAAAGTTCAATGTTAATAAGTTAGTTTCAACCATAAAAACAAAACAAAGAACTAAAAACCATTCCAAACATATCAAGAGAGATTTTAAAAAGCATGAAAGAAGTTTAACAAAATAAAAGAAAGGAGAAGAGCCTCCCTAAGATGCTTCCATGATGTCTTTTGATGCTTCTCCCTTGTTTCTCTCCTCTCCAAGTCCCAAATGAGTGTAGCTCTCAGCTTTTAGCACTAGCCATGGATGCCATATGGAGATTTAAGATGGTTGAATATGATAACCAAATACTATGCAAGAGTAGATAGTGATGCTATGAAAAAGCTCTATGCTAATGCCAGTATAACAACAATACTCTAAATGCTTCTTTTTGCTTGAGGAGAAGGGTTCTATTTGTAGAAGAAATGGGGAAATGAAGGGTTAAGATTGAATGGTTTAATCAAGGGCCAAGTTTGAAAGTTGGGGATCCATGTGCACAATTGGCACCAATAAAATGGTGACAAGTGTCAACATAGGATTGGGTTGAGAGAAGAGGTTGGAGGCATTAAAGGCCTGAGAAGACCTCATGGTTATCTAGAAGGTAAGGGTCAAGTCTAAATTAAGATTACCCATTGGATTAAGAGTTAATCCAAGGATAAACCTTTGTGCAAATGTTTAAGAGATAATCATGGTCAAAGCATTAATGGCCTGATGAGACCTTTGGGTTGGGTAGAGGTTGAGTCAAAACAAATGTTTTAACCATGTGGGAGGGTTGAATTAACCATTAATGGTTATTGGAGACTTTGGGGATTAAGTGGTTGAAGGTTGAAAGCTTTCAAAGGTTATCCAAGACTTTGAGGGTTAATTTGTTGAACACACAAAGCATTAATTGCTTTTCAAAGACTTTGGAGTCTTTGAGAAGTGACTCCAATTTGCTTAGGAATGTGACAATATTTAGGGGATGGATTAGGCTAATTAGGAAGGGTTTAGAAGAATCTAGAAGGGGTTTAGGCATACAAGTGGATTTTGTAGGAAAATGCAAGTGGGAGAAATTTTGGTATTTTCAATTAAAATAAAATCATTTATTTCAATTAAATGGTGTAATTTGCATTTGGATAAATATTCAAATAAATATTAATTTATTTAAATGAGAAAAATGAAGATAAAGCATTAAAATGCTTGAAGACTTTGAGGGAAACCATTAAAGGCTTGAAGACTTTAAGGAAAACCATTAAAGTCTTAAGAAGACTATAGAAGGAAGCCATCAAGTTTGAAGACTTTAAAGCCATCAAGTTTGACTACTTTAAGGGAAACCATTAAAGGTTTCAAGTGGGTGAGGATAAAAAGGATTTTAAATAAATAATTTATTTAAAATAGTTGTGCAACTTGCTTTTGTAGGAAAATACAAGTGGGTGGAGGATAAAGGTGATTTAAATAAATTATTTATTTAAAATAATTGTGCAATTTGCATTTGTAGGAAAATGCAAGTGGGTGGAGGATAAAGGTGATTTAAATAAATGATTTATTTATTTAAATGTGAGAGGTGGGATTTTGGGGGTTTTAAATAAATATTAATTTATTTAAATGTGAGAGAAGATTTAATTAAATAAATATGATTTATTTATTTAATTAATGGTCTGAATTTGGTTAAGTGAATTAAATCAAATAAATTGAATAATTTATTTAATTAATAGGAGAATAGGGTTAAGATGAATTAATTAAATATTAATTTAATTAATTATTAATTGATGGTTAAATAATCAAATAAATACTAAGTATTCATTTAATTAAGTGGACAGATTTATGTGACTACAATATCTGTCTTAAGGGTAGTTAAGTATATTAATTGTGAAATGCTTTTTCAAATGTGGTCATATTGATTTTAATATGAGGTCACCTAAGTTATCGTATGCATGCATCAAAATATTTGTACTTTTAATTTTCAAAATTGGAATGTTTAATTTATCAAAATTTTATTTTATGTGTTAAATTAGTGCTCAAAATTAGAGATTGAACTTTAATCCTAACCTGAGAACAAATTGAACTTTAATCCTAACTTGAGAACAAATTGAACTTTAAACCTAAACAGGTAATTTAATTAGAGTTATAACAATAAGATCCTGAAAGTAATTAAATTTAATAAACCAAATTGAATGGGCTAATTTTAACATGTAAAGATTTAAGCCAAATTCACCCCTATTCTTAATCCTAATTGAATAATCTTTGATTAATTCAAGAACCTTACACAAACGAGCTTAAATTATGTGTAGAACGGGCAAACGAACCTATTGAAGAACACAATATAGTTGATGAACATAGGGAGGAGATTGTCCAAGTTGAACCAATGGAGACCTTTGAAGGAGAGGGGTTAGGCTCCTTACCTCCTACCACTGATATGGATGAGCATATTGTGGATCTAGCTAAATAGGTGAAGAGAAATATTTCTTATAAAAATTTAGATCATTTACTTGAAATGGATGTGGATGAGTTGAAACGTCTTAGTGAAGAACCTAGACATACTAAAAGGAGGTCAATGAATAAAAGTGGAAAAGAAATAATGTCTCATTTCAACAATCTTGATACTACACTAGAAAAAGCTCAATTGTTATCAATTGTACTTACTCATAAAGACTTAATAGATCCAATGAAATTGTTGGGTATAGATACAACAAGTCAAAAGAGGAAATCTTCTCAGCTACAAAAATCTATTGTTGATAATGTTAAGAAAGGTTTGGTGAACATTGGTAAAAAATCTCGAAAACTAGATAAGACCATTTCAAGAAGAGTGATGTTGACATCTTTAGTAAATGAAAGATTGCCTCAAAAAAGACAAATCTCTTCACTGTCATCTGAGTTTGGTTCTAGTAGAAGGACAATATCTAAATATGTTAAAAGGAGAAAAATTTTGGATGATACTACCTCAGAAGGGAATTGGGCAATTATGTGTAGAGCTCCTCGTTCTAATAGAATTGAAGATGTTGTTAGGAACTTTGTGACAAGTTTTTGGAATGATAATACTCTCCCTTCATCAAATAGTAGAGATGTTATCAAGCAAAGGATTGGTCCTGATCGTTATGATCTCCATGTAAAACATTGGATAGAGACAACAAAACATGAATTGTATGCATTGTTTACTAAAACAAACCTTCATATAAAGATTGGACAAACCATGTTTGAACAGTTAAGGCCATATTATGTGAAGTTAAACAAAGTTTTCGAAACTTGTTGTCATTATCACATCGAATTTGACTTGTACTATCATGTGTTTCGAAAGATTAGAGAAGATACTAATGGTTATGAAAATGCTCCTCCTAAACGAACAAGTCAATTCATAGCATCCATCTTATGTGATAAATCAGATGATAATGCAACCGGTTAAATAATGTGGAACATGCGGGGACTTGGCTAAATTGCCTTTGAGAGATGAAGATACTGACATGAGGAAGATGGTAAATTGCAAGAGTTACAAGTAAAAAAAATTTGAAACAAAATTTGGAAAGGAATCTACAAGGCTAGATTATGTAGAAGAGGAAATACCTATTGGAACATTTATGGAAAATTTTTGTAAGTTGATAAAACCATACATATGCCATGGTTTTTTTGCCAAGTGGCAAGCAGAACAATTTAAAAGATTAAGAGACACTTTCCCACTTGGAACTATTCTATCTATAGTTGACTTCGCAGAGAATTACTCTTTTGCACATCAAAAAGAGATTCAATCATAGTATTACTTTTCAAAGCAAATCACTATTTTCGTGCATGTGTGTTATCGACATGCACAGATGAATTTGGATGGTGTTGATAGTATATTTGAAAATAATGTCATTAAGAAAGAGTACCACTTCTATATCAGTGATGATAAGGAGCATGACACACTTTTTGTACAACATTGCTTTAAGAAGTTTTTTGAATATTTGAAAGATAGAGGCATAATAATAGTTAAACATTTTGTTTGGTCTGATGGATGTGCGGCACAATTCAAATCTTTGAGGCCATTTTATGCACTATGTAGATATCATTGAAATGATAAAATACCACATGTTTGGAGTTTTTTTGAGAGTGGTCATGGAAAGGGCGAACATGATGGTGCAGGAGCTTGTATCAAACGTGCTCTAAGAAAGCATCAAATAAAGTACACAGGAGAACGTATAGAAAATGCATATGATGTTGTTGAATGGTGTAAGAAACACTTTGAGCAACCTAATTATCCTGGGGAATCATCATCAAGAAAATACAGGCCCATTCCATATAGAGTGTTTTGGGAGATAACCGGTACGTGTTCTCTTTTAGTATTTTATTTAATTTTTTTTAATTTAACAACTTGATCTACATATACATTCTTGTACACATGTACATTTTGCATATGTCCAGATAGAAAATCAATGCATGGATACAAGAGTGTGGAGAGGACAAGATCTTTGCATTGTGTCATGAGTACAGATAATCGCCCATGGACATTATACACTAGGGATTATTCATGTTTTTGTTCTGAATGCATTTTCAAAAACTATGTTGATTGCAAGAACCAAAAGCTTGGATATGTTAGTGAATGGAAAATGGTGCCACTAGATGTTTCTGACACATACGAGGATTCAAATGAGGATGAAAACTTTGAAGACATTCCTTTGATTTCTGGTGATTACGATCATATTTCAGGATTGATTAAAAAAGGTACATACATGACGTACACATGTAAACATTTCCTTAAAAATGACATATAACTTAGAATTTATTTAACTTGTGTCAAATTGCAGGAGATATTTTTGTAGTCATAACAGAAGATGGAAATATAGAAGGTGTTAGTTATTATTTATTGCATTGTAGAGAAAAGAGAAAGAAGTTATCAAAATATGAGATGAGTGATGGAATGCCATTTCCCACAGGTTTGAGTTCTGATTTGAATATGCACATGTACAAATCGCTTATGTGAAATTTTTTAATTTCTCATGTTTCTTATATACATGTACATGTAGGATCAGTTGTAGAGCAAGGGACATATTTCAAACAAGTTAAAATTGTTCAACATGGGATTCATTTCACTAAATACCAAATTGACAACAAGGTATATCAGTATAGTCACTTAGTCATTGCTGTTGGCCTAATTCTTCAAACAGTTCCACGTCGAGGGCAGTCTCAAAAGTGGAGACTAGATAGTGAAGATCATGACAAAATATTAAGTGTTATTGAAGAGTGTTGTAAACCACTTGATGTGGTATGAACTATATATACATTTAGTAATCCAAAGTACACATGTGGTTTAGCCCACATGAATTGAATTTTAATGTAAGTTCAAGATAAATTCTAGATCTCAAGTAACTTGAACATTTGAAACTATTTAGGATAAATATTTTTTAAGTTTATTTATACATTATATCAAATTAGGATGTATTTAAATGTGCATGTTTAATTGTATGTAATTGTATTTGTATTTAATTAAAAAATGCATATTTAAATTAGAATGTAATATGTACATTTGTAAAATTGATATTTAATATGGAATTAGGACATGTACATGTTGTGAACTATTTAACTACAATATACATACCTAGAAGCTCACATACCTACAATATACATACCATGTGAACTATTCAATACATGACCTATTAAGTTTAGTTTGTTCATTTCATACATACTCTTTTGTTTGAAAATCATTTCATGTATTTAAATCTAATCTAATCAAACATGTATAAATCTAATACAATCAAGATAAATTCTAGATCTCAAGTAACTTGAACATTTGAAACTAAAGGATAAATATTTTTTAAGTTTATTTATACATTATATCAAATTAGGATGTATTTAAATGTGCATGTTTAATTGTATGTAATTGTATTTGTATTTAGTTAAAAAATGCATATTTAAATTAGAATGTAATATGTACATTTGTAAAATTGATATTTAATATGGAATTAGGACATGTACATGTTGTGAACTATTTAACTACAATATAGATACCTAGAAGCTCACATGTACCTACAATATACATACCTATGTAATATACATACCATGTGAACTATTCAATACATGACCTATTAAGTTTAGTTTGTTCATTTCATACATACTCTTTTGTTTGAAAATCAAACATGTATTTAAATCTAATCTAATCAAACATGTATAAATCTAATATAATCAAACATGTATAATCTAATCAAACACAAACTAGGTATAAAGTATAATCTAGAGTCTAAACTTCGTTGTACATGCATGAAATATACAATCTAATCAAACATGTATTTAAATCTAATTTAATCAAACATCATGTATAAATCTAGAATATAATCAAACATGTATAAATCTAATATAATCAAACATGTATAAAACTTATAAAGTATAATCTAGAGTCTAAACTCCATGTATAAATTATAAAGTATAATCTAGAGTCAAACACAAACCAGGTATAAAGTATAATCTAGAGTCTAAACTCCATGTACGTGCATGAATATATATAATATGAAAGTATATAAAAAGATAAATGTAAATGAGCTATAAAGTCTGGAGCAAATCAACAGGGATCATGTCGGCTACAAACTGAGCGACCATCTGAGGGGGAGTCCTGCAAAAGTAGAATTTATTTAAATATTAAATATAATATATCTATCTCTCTAGACGTGCATGTACATCAAATCCAAGTAGAGTTAAATAAAAATTTAAATATAAATTGTAACGTGCATGTACATACATACATATATGTACCAAAAACCATAACTAACCTGTACACTAACAACATCTAAAGAATCTCTCCTACGCACATGCTCAGAGCTCAAGGAAGGAGTGACATGAGCTAACTGTCAATTTAAGGATTAGTCCACAATCAATTTAAATGATCTACAAATTAAAACTTAGAACTCTAGATTATTTATTAAACATGATCTATGTATATAGATTTATCAGGTACAAATTTTCAACATGTATACATATCTTCTAAAAATTTAAACGCACATGTACATGTACATACCTGTGTATCACCTGGAGTAGGCTGTATAGTCTGATCCTGTCCCATGATCATATCAACAACATCACTCGTGCCTGCATATCTCTCTCTAGCTGTACATATCACTGAGTGTAAGGGGATAACTAGATGAGTGGGCATCGTGGATGAAGTGTCTGACTATAGTAGCATGTCCATAAATCCAGTATGGCTCAAATCTCTCAGCCGATCCTCAAATGAGTCCAAACCCTCATCTATGATATGTACCTGATCAGCTCGTATCTCCTCCTCAAATGAATCCAATCGGCCCTCATCTGTGATATGGAGCTGATCAACTCGTAGCTCCTCCTCTGTAGCAACAGAGTGATCTGTAGGTGGGTCAGTGCCTGGAGCATGCGTAGAGTGATGAGAATGCTATGACTGCCTCGGGGTATGCATCGATGCCACTGTAGCCTAACCATCTCTGAGAATCTCCTCTCTAACATCACCCAATGGTATCCCAAGTCGAGATGAAATAAAACTATAAGAATGTAGTAGGTCCTCAGCAAAATACTGTGACATCTGTACATGTCTACTACCTCCGACTATAGCTACTACCTCATCTGGGGAGGGGATGCTAGCAGAAATATACTGATCATCTGAATCTGAAGCCCCCCAATGACTAGAAGATGCATGATCTATGGATGATCGTAAACGTGGTCAACTCATCATATATCTGCCCACCCTGTCAGAAGATATGGTGGCTACTGCTGATGTAATCTGTCCAATCCTATCAATTGCTTCTCTCTGAGAAGCAATCACAACGTGATCCGCTATGGGTGCCATGGCTGGGACTACTGCAGGAAATCTCTGGCCAACAAGGTCCCTATGTCTAGGTGGAGCTCTATCACGCCTACGATATGCATCTCTATCAACAATCCTACCCCTCCCCTGTCCATAATATCCTGGAATATCAAGGTAGTTTGGTTTCATCTGACAATGAACCTCAGCAAATACCTGTTGTGCAAAGTATAATGGAATCTGGTCGTTATTAGGATAACAACCATGGGCTACTAAGAATCGTGGGTAAATTAGTGATGCAACCTGTGCGTCGATACATCTGGTAACCTGATATCCCCTCACCTTACTCTTCTCCTGATATTGTGGGAAGCATCTCTCCTTGATGGTCTCCTTTGAGACCACCCCCACCACATCAGCAAAAGAATGAGGACCCCTTACCTCACTCCTCAACTATCTATATATATCCTCTATAACCTCAGGTGAGAATGAGGTATGAGATACTAAGTGGTCCCTCAATGTCCGCAAACTATCAAAAATGGACATGCACGTACTCTTGTACATGCCATCAGTACGAGGGTCATCTAGTATGGCCCTCAACTTATGCAACTCCCGATCACTGTAATGAAAAATAGTAGCAATGTCAGGAAAGGGGGGATCCTGTTATGGAGGATCCTGCTGTGGTGGCTCCTGATGTGGAGCCTACACAGGTGGATCCTAATGTGGAGCCTGCACAGGTGGATCCTGATCAGGAGCCTGCGAAGGTGGATCTTGATCAGGATCCTGCGAAGGTATATCCTGGGATGCAATCTATCTAGGTACATGTCATAAAGTTAAAATAAATACGTAAGCAGAGAGAGAGAGATCATTTTCATGAGAGAGAGAGAGAGATATTATATACATATAAATCTTCATGAGAGAGAGATCATTTTCATTTTCAAAAAATACATGTAAAAATTTCAAATATTTCATGAGAGAGAGAGAGAGAGAACATATATTTCAGATCTAGAGATAACATATATTTCAAAGAGATAGAGAGATCTAACACATGTACATATTTAAATCTTTGACATACATAAAAAATTCAAGAATAGAGAGATCTAACACGTCATATGTTAGGACACTATATTATCCTAAGGGGAATGTCATATGTACAGTAGGATGTTATAAGGGGTCATATGTGACCCCTTAGGACAACATACGACCCCTTAAGACACTATGTGATGGACTAAGGGGTACTTCGTTCACAGTAGGATTTTATAAGGGGTCATATGCGATTCTAAGGGGTCATGCATACGTTATAACACATGCATGACCTCTCAGGACCAAATATGACCCCTTATGACACTATGTGATCCTAAGGGGAATGTCATATGTACAGTAGGATGTTATAAGGGGTCATATGTGACCTACTAAGGGGTCACGCATGTGTTAATGCATGTGTGACCCCTTAGGACCACATACGACCCCTTAAGATGCTATGTGATGGACTAAGGGGTATGTCGTTCACACTAGGATTTTATAAGAGGTCATATGTGGTTCTAACCACATATGACCCCTTAGGACACTATATGATCCTAAGGGGAATGTCATATGTACAATAGGATGTTATAAGGGGTCATATGTGACCTACTAAGGGGTCACGCATGTGTTAATGCATGTGTGACCCCTTAGGACAACATACAACCCCTTAAGACACTATGTGATGGACTAAGGGGTATGTCATTCACAATAGGATTTTATAAGGGGTCATATGCGGTTCTAAGGGGTCATGCATATGTTATAACACATGCATGACCCCTTATGACACTATGTGATCCTAAGGGGAATGTCATATGTATAGTAGGATGTTATAAGGGGTCATATGTGACCTACTAAGGGGTCACACATGTGTTAATGCATGTGTGAGCCCTTAGGACCACATATGACCCCTTAGGACACATAGGAAATGTCATATGTATAGTAGGATGTTATAAGGGGTCATATGTGACCTACTAAGGGGTTACACATGTGTCAATGCATGTGTGACCCCTTAGGACTGGACATACAACCCCTTAAGACACTATGTAATGAACTAAGGGGTATGTCGTTCACACTAGGATTTTATAAGGGGTCATATGTGGTTCTAACCACATATGACCCCTTAGGACACTATATGATCCTAAGGGGAATGTCATATGTACAGTAGGATGTTATAAGGGGTCATATGTGACCTACTAAGGGGTCACGCATGTGTTAATGCATGCGTGACCCCTTAGGACAACATACGACCCCTTAAGACACTATGTGATGGACTAAGGGGTATGTCGTTCACAGTAAGATTTTATAAGGGGTCATATGTGGTTCTAAGGGGTCATGCATATGTCATAACACATGCATGACCCCTCAGGACCACATATGACCCCTTATGACACTATGTGATCCTAAGGGGAATGTCATATGTATAGTAGGATGTTATAAGGGGTCCTATGTGACCTACTAAGGGGTCACACATGTGTTAATGCATGTGTGACCCCTTAGGACCACATACGACCCCTTAAGATGCTATGTGATGGACTAACGGGTGTGTCATTCACACTAGGATTTTATAAAGGGTCATATATGTGGTTGTAATGGGTCATGCATGTGTTAAGACACTATTTGATGGACTAAGGGGTATGTCATTCACACTACAATTTTATAAGGGGTCATATGCGGTTCTAAGGGGTCACGCATGTGTTATAACACATGTGTGACCCCTTAGGACCACGTATGACCCCTTAGGACACTAGATGTGATCCTAAAGGGAATGTCATACATGTACACTAGTATGTTATATGTGATCCTCTATGACCTCCTAAGGGAACGTATAGTGTCATCAGGGCATATGTGGTCTTAAGGGGTCATGTTGTTCGTGTAATAGGATGTGAAAATGGGTCACATTGTAGAGGAAATTTATTTTGTCTAATTTGTTTAAATTTGTTATCTAAATTTTTGAATGTTTATTTAAATTAAAATTTATTAATTTTTCTAACGTGTTTCTTTTTTTGCTAATGTTTTTCTAAGTTCTGATTTACTACAGGTTCTAAGTTTTCTATGTTTTTCATAACAATTTTTTAAAATGTTGAAAAAAATATACATCTATACAATTATGTAATTTTAAAAACAAATTGACACATTTCAGTCAAAACATTAAATTATTAAACATTTTTCTAAAATAATGAAAAACAATAAATTATCAAACATTTTTCTAAAATGTTGAAAAACAATAACTATATACAATTATTTAATTAAAAAAATAAATTAACAAACATATTATTTACAAATTTAATTAAAAAAGACATTATTAAACCAAATAAAGGGTTATTTTGTGCACCTGGTCGAAAACTGAAATAGGAAAGATGCTAACTGCTACAGACAAAGCTCAGTGATGTGATGCTAACGACTAGTTCGATCCAACCCCCACCAGACAGAAAAAGTCAAATTTGATAATGACCTTTTAACTGTCATTTTCGCTATTTATAAATTTTTAAAAAAACCGTAACCAAAAATGGTTCGAGCGAATGGGGGATTCGCTCGAACCCATTAAAATATTAATATTTAAGTGGGTTCGCTCGAACCCAAAACTTACCCATGGTTCGAGCGAACCCAGGCCTGTAGTTGGGTTTGCTCGGACTCCCAGGGGTAGTCCGAGTGAACATTACCATTTCGCTCAAACACTGAGAAAATTGAAGTTCCCACTTTCACCAAATTCCTTCGTTGGCAAAAGTGGGAACTAGCTTTGTGAATTCACCCATGACTGTCCAAACACATTGCATAGAGCATTACAATTTCAAGCAGATCACAAGACAATCTACATTGTTCATTCATCACCGCACATGGGAATTAGTAACCCATCATGCTCTCTTCATGTACCGCTAAAAAGAATGATCATTCCTGAGGTAGAATTCAAACGCGGTCGATCTTCTCATGCAAGATCCTCAAGAAAATCCTTCATGTGCACAAAGCTGACATAGCACCTCGATTTCATTCACATCTCTTAGCTAACTCATCATAGAGTTATTATCGGTTGCATCACACAAGCTGAATCGCCAAACCGATAACCCTAGAGCTGAGATTACCAACCGGTAGTCACATTTAGTGAAAACCCCGACATCGGTTCATTGCATCTCCTCATACCTCTTCATACTAGTTCACTATAACTTATTGGCATCAATGACAACATACATTATCATTATATTTACCAACCGGTTCATCATATGCCAATGATATCCAATAGTTAAGCATTGCGGCTTCAAGCTCTCAATTGATTATAACTTCAAACACTTGCAACGATCCTTTTGAGCCCTTCACAACCGCTTCACACTCACAAGTGCTAACTACCTCATAATTGGTGATCTGTTCACACTACTCCACTCTTCACTTGCAAGTCCTAGTGTAGATTGCCTCACATTTGATGATCTATCTATGTGCTCTAGATCTCAAGCTTTGAACAATTTGATGCAAGTACAAAAACACTCATTTACCTAACTTATAAACTAAATAACAGTTAACACAAATGCAAGTACTCTCTTCACACAAACATAATTGACATAAAGATTGCAACAAAATATTTATTTAAATCTATAATTAACAATTATGAATATTCCTCACAATGATAATATCCATGCACATTAATCCTCTCTACAATACCTCTATCTCTCTTAGCCAATTTGGGTCAATGCCCACACTTGTGCAGCCCCCCCTTCCTTCTTAGTCTCTCTCCTTTTTATCATACACTCTGCATTATGTGTCTTTACATATTCTCGTCGATTCCCATTCATCTTGGGAAGATTCAAATTTTTATCTTCCTCCATACCAATGACTTTTACTTTCCACCATTTGATGGATAACATAGGAAGATGAACTAATTTCAAAGACACTTGGTAGGACCAATTTCAAAATGTCTAGAGGGATATCTAAACCCTTGTTTCAAAAATTCTATTATGTACAACCTATGAGTAAAGGTTTGAACTTGGTTTTACATTTGACAAATGTATTTTCTTGGAAGTGTCTAAAACTTTATTGATCAACCTATTATATTCTACATCCATTATGGTCACAACCTTGTCTAGGCTTTTACATTTTTCATACATGGACTACTAGGGAGATCCATTATATTTTGCAACAATTCACGTGCTAATATGTGCTTTTACGCTGCCACTTAGAAAATGATATTTTATGTGAGTTTTCTAAAGATTCAATTAAACTTTCCCTTTCACCCTTTACAGTCACCCGATTCATCAATAAAGTTAGATAACACATGGAGAGAATGAGCTCTATAAAACTAATCATAGATATGCCAACAACGAATCCTAAACACACAAAAACTAAAAGTTGAAGAAATGTTATTTTTTTAGTTGATGTCGATTAGCCGTTTTGCACCACTTTTTATTTGTATTGAATACTCACATATTCTAACAAAAAAATTCAATTTTTAAATTGTACATTCTCAAACTAACACTCACTTCATCTATTAATAAATTTAACTCATTAAAAAATTTAATTAATCTAAAAAATTATATTAAATATAATTTACAATATAATAGTAATTGAAATAAATGAAAGTATAAAAATATATAATTAAAAACAATAAATAAATTATAATAACTATGATCTATTTGTTTGCAAATTGAATTTAATGTTAAAGTTTTACTTTTATTCAATCCTACTCTTAATATTTGGCTAAGGTAAACGTAATTCTGTCAAAATTAATCTACAATGTATATACATATTTGTACATAAAGAATTAAAGAACAAATATTTTTTGCATTTGTTTTGACTTTGAGATTATTTTTATTATTATATAAATAAATTTTGAAATAGTTCTTTTACTAGAAAAAAGAAACGAAATAATATTCTCTTACAAAGTATTAAATAACAATGGAATAAAGAATAGATATTAGCTCTCCAAGAAAGTAAAGTAATTTACACTCGCAAAAAAATCTTAAACTTGATTATCATACATGAAATGGAAATTAAAAATTTGAAAATTCATAGATTTTTTAAATGGAGATCAAAATAACCCTGAGCCAAAACCCTCAAATGCAACTAGTGATCTCCAAAATAAGTGCAAGTGGGATGGCCATACGGTTTTTTATGACTTGTAAAGTGTGCCAATAAAAAAATCGCCCCCTTCATAAAAATAGGCAAATTATATATCAAAATTCATCTAAAAGGCCTTCTAAATCCAATGGCAAGGTTCGTTTGGGCCCAAAATGCTTTGAATTTTTAGGTACTCTCTAGATCAGAGAAAACCCTTGAACTTCGAACCCTTGTAAAATGGACTATGTATTTGATTTCAGCAAAACAAAAAGGTGATTCTAACTTTCTTGAGACTGCTAGAACTAATGGTGTGCTCCAAATTAACGCAAGATGAATGATTTTTTTTGTATGCAAATAATCTCCAAAAAAAGCAAACAAGAATCTTTAGATCTAGAGCTCTGATACCATGTTAGAATTTGTGAACTGCGAACCCCACAAGCCCAATTATCTTCTGCAAGAATACCTATCACACAAATAGAGAAAATTAAACAAAAAAATAATTGAAGACTATAACAATAATTGATTGATTGAATTGCTTGAGTTACAATTAAGGATATGACATCTTTATAAAGAAATCTAACTCTAAAGATAGAAACCTTAAATGGTGGAGTTTACAAGATAGACTGAGAATTGAAAATGCACGAATCAATCATGTATGCACAAATAGCATAATAGACTAATTAAATGCATGAAACTCTCAAAATCTAAACATAGTTTAATTTTCCTAGTTTGCATTATGCGTGGAGATAAATACTAATTAATTATCCCTATTTAATTAATTAAATAAATACTATATGCCAATAATTAATTATTAATTAAGGCATCGATTATTTAGTAAATTGATGCTATTAAGTGAATAATTAATGTAGAAATTATTTACTTCAATAGCAACCATCCAACACCCATAGGAAAATTTGCAACTACGTCTTCTCCTACTTTTGCAAAGGTAAAACAAACTCAACATGATAAAAATCATCAGATTATACCTCTTGCTATCCTACCACTTCAACATTTACTTCATGCTCATCATCCTCTTCAATCACGGTTTCTACAACATCAAACTCTTCTTCCATTTCCACTACCTCAACTTGCAATGTATCTTCACCTTTATCACATTCTTGAATTTCTCTCACCAACTATCATGACCACTTTCTCTACTTTTTCCTCTTCCTTTACATGGGCCCCGCTCTCTTTTGTCTCACCTTCTAGCTACAACTATTCATCTTCAATGGGAATTTCCACATCTCATAACTATCTTCTGAATATCATTCCACAAATGAAATCAATGCAGGCCTCTTCATGACCCATCTCATCATCTTCCTCATACTCATCATATTATTTTCTACAATCTTCCACTTTGCAATATGTTAAATATTGTGTCTTCAATCTCTCAATCGATTATAACTTCAAACACCTACAACTATCCTTTCAATTCATTCATAACCGCTTCACACTCACAAGTGCACCTCACAATTCGTGATCTATTCACACAATTCCACTCTTCACATGCAAGTCCTGGTGATGATTATCTCACATTCAATGATCTATCGACACGCTCTAGATCTCAAGTTTTGATAGAATTTGATGCAAGCACAAAATAATCCTTTACCTAACTCAAAAAGTAAATAACACTTAACCCAAATGCAAAGACTCTCTGCACACAAACATAATCGACATAAAGATTGCAACAAAATATTTATTCAAATCTACAATTAACAATTACGAAGATGTCCTCACAATGATAATCTCCCTGCACATTAATCCTCTCTACAATACATCTATCTCTCTTGGCCAATCTAGGTCAATGCTCACACTTGTACAACCCCCTTCCTTCTTAGTATCTCTCCTTTTTATCATATTCTCTTCATTATGTGCCTTTACATATTCTCATCGATTCGCATTCCTCTTGGGCTGATTCAAATTTTTATCTTCCTCCATACCAACATCATTTAATTTCCACCATTTGATGGATAACATAGGAAGATGAATTGATTTCAAAGATACCTAGCAAGACCAATTTCAAAATGTTTAGAGGGATGTTTATAACCTTGTTTCAAAACTTCTATTATGCACAACCTATGAGTAAAGGTTTGAATCTAGTTTTACATCTAAAAAATGTATTTGCTTGGAAGTGTCTAAAACTTTATTGATCAATCCATTATATTTTACAACCATTATAGTCATGACCTTGTCTAGGCTTTTACATTCTGCATACATTACTACTAGGCAAATCCATTATATTTTGCAATAATTCATGTGCCAGTATGTGCTTTTATGCTGCCACATCGAAAGACATATTGGATGTGAGTTTGCTAAAGATTCAATTAAAATTTTCCTTTCAGTCTTTATGATCACCTAATTCATCAATAGATTTAGATAACACATGGAGTGAATGAGCTCTATGAAACTGATCATAGAGATGCCAAGGAGAATGCTAAACACACACAAACTAAAAGTTAAAGAAATGTTTTGTTTTTTTGTTAATGTGGATTACCTGTTGTGCACCACTTAATATTCGTATTGAATATTCACAAATTCTAACAAATAAAATCTATTTTTAAATTATACATTTTCAAATTAATACCCATCTTCATCTATTAATAAATTTAATTCTTTAAAAATTTAATTAATCTGAAAAATTATATTAAATACAATTTATAATATAATAGTAGTTGAAATAAATAAAAGTATAAAAATATATAATTAAAAATAATAAATAAATTATAATAATTATGATCTATTTGTTTGCAAATTAAATTTAATTACTTTTATTCAATCCTACTCTTAATATTTATATACATTTTTTAAAAAAAAATTGAAATTCAGAACTAAAAAAATTTATTAACAAACTTTTTTTTAATAAAATCCAAAGTAAATTCTTGGATAGGGCGATGGCTATTGGCTACAGGTAAACTTAATTCTATCAAAATTAATCTGCAATGTATATACATGTACATAAAGAATAAAAGAACAAATCTTTTTTTCATTTGGTTTGACTTTGAGATTATTTTTATTATTATATAAATATATTTTAAAATAGTTCTCTTACTAGAAAAAAAAAGAGATAAGATTTGTTTGGATAGAATGCAAAATTGAAGTGCAGAAATTAAATAGAGAATTCATAGACAGAGACAAAAAGAAACACACAATTTTATCATGGTTCAGTAGATTTCCTACATCCACACTCAAAATAGGGGAATCAATTTTATTGTGACCAATTTTGGTTTTACATACACAGCTGCAAGTAGCTTCAGAACACACTAAGGAAATAATATTCAACCAACTCTTTAAAGATATTTACAGCAGAAGTTGAAAGGCCAAAGGATTTGGCGGCAAAGGAGAAGGAGTTTGTTGGACTTCACTTCCAACAATCTCCCACTTGAAGGCCAACGAACTATTGTACAAGTAGATTCCCCCACTCAGTCTTGCTATCATATGTTGGAAAGGCCGAGACAAGCTCCACAAAACTCAAGCTTCTCCCATTTAACAACTTTGGTGAGCACATCAACTGGGTTCTCCTCAGTGTGAATTTTTTCTACATGAAACTTTCCCTCTTCGACCATGTGACGAACATAATGACTACATATATCGACATGTTTTGATTGAGGCTGAGATGTTCGATGCTTAGTCATAAAGATGGCACTGTGATTATCACAAAACAAGGCAAAATTTGATTGCTTCAAACCCAATTCACTGAACAAGAGTTGCACCCATACCATCTCCTTGGCTCCCTCAGAGAGAGTTATGTATTGAGCCTCTGCAATTGATTGAGCAACTATATGTTGCAATTTAGAAGCCCAACTAATTGCTACCCTAGCAAATGTGAAAGCATAGCCTGAAATAGACTTTCATTTGTCTAAATCCCCAGCAAAATCAGAATCAATAAACCCTTGCAAGTGTGCCTTTCCCTTCCCAAAACATAAACAAAAATATGAAGTACCCTTGAGATACCGTAAAATATACTTGACCACCTCCCAATGTGATTTTCCAGGATTAGACATAAATCTGCTCACCACTCCCATAGCATGAGCAATATCTGGATGAGTAGACACCATAGCGTACATAAGACTCCCAATTGTAGATTTGTATGGAATGTTGTCCATAAACTCCTTATCTTCTTGTATTTTTGGACACAAATGAGAAGACAATTGAAAATTACAGGCTAAGGGGATGCATACAGACTTAGCATCTGCCATACCAAATTTTTCCAATACTTTTCTAATGTAGTCTTGTTGAGATAGTTTGAGATCTCTCTTTTTCCTATCCCGAAGAATGGTCATCCCAAGGATTTTCTTTGCTTTCCCTAAATCTTTCATGGCAAACTCATTAGCTAAGTGATAATTAAGCTCATGAACAATTTTCATGCTTGTGTCGACCACTAGCATATCATCCACATAAAGGAGAAGTATAAAAAAATTGCCATTGGGAAGATTTTTAAAATAGATAGAAGGATCAAAATCACACCGAGTAAACTTGTGATCAATCATAAACTTATCAAATTTGAGATACCATTGTCTTGGGGCTTGCTTAAGCCTATACAAACTCCGTTTCAATCTGCAATAGAGATGTTCCTGACCCTTTTTGATAAATCCTTTAGGCTGATGCATAAACAATTCCTCATTAAGGTAGCCATGGAGAAATATTGTCTTCACATCCAATTGTTCAATCTCAAGATCCCATGCTACAACCAATCCCAATACGGCTCAGATGGTAGTCATTTTGACTACTGGTGAAAAAAATTCTTTAAAATCGAGGTCTGCTTCTGAGCGTACCCCTTGACAACTAGTCTTGCTCGAAACCATTTTTGACCACTAGCTTCATCCTTCAATTTACAGACCCACTTATTACGTAATTTTTTTTGTCAGGCAGAAGTGACACCAAATCCTAGGTCTGGTTTCACAATAATGTGTCCATTTCTTCACACATTGTAGCATGTCATCTATCACAATCGACAGTTTTACAAGCTTCTTTATAATTGGCAGGCTCTGTTTGATCAGAGATTAACAAGGTGGGCTCGACTTCTTCACAATAATAACATCTCATAATCTATAAATTTTGGGGGAAGTCAATGCTCTCTGGTAGACCTGTGTTGCTAATTATTAACACCACATGCTTGAGTGTTTTCTCCAACACAATGACTAGGAGATACCAAACTGATATGTGAATCCTCTAGATGAAGGCATGATGACTCTATTTTTTCCATCAAGGGCGTAGAGAGGAGACAATTTACTTTATTGAGACCAAATGAGTGGTCTACCATGAATTCAACATCCATGAAATGTGGATATCGTTGTTGCAGGGAGCCCATGAAGGGAGAGTGGAGGGGTAGTCACATTAGCTGTCCTGCTAACGGTGAAGGTTTCTTTTACCCAAGCAGCGTAGATTGTGATGCAGGCCATGGGGTAAGCAACAACCTAGCCAGTGATTCCTCATTACTATGTTGTGAAGGTTGCTCACTAGCAGTTCCCTAATTCTCTTTGTGGGGCCCTGTTTCAACCTGTGAGGAATAAGTTAGAGGCTGAGGTAGCCCTATTCCAAACAGTGATGGCTCTGTTATGAGTCGAGGAGATGAAATATATGTGTTATAAGATTCTTCATGATTGGCATTTTGTCCAGATGATTGAAAACTGGAATCAAATGGTAGATTAATAACCAACGGAGCTCCCACTTGATGGGAAGACTGATGTAAACCACCATTATTCTGAACTGGTGAAGAATAATTTTCAAAAACAAATAGAGGAACATACTCTTTTTCTGATTTATTCTGAACTTGCAACGCAGGGAAAGAAGTCTCATTAAAAATAACATTCCTACCATGAATAGTTTTTCTATGAACCAGATCCCACAACCTAAAACCAAATTTCTCTTCGCCATACCCAACGAAAATACACTTCTATGATTTGGGATCCAATTTAGTTCTTTTCTCTTTGGGTATATGCGAGAAGGCTTCACATCCAAAGACATGAAGATGTGAGTAGGAAATCCTCTTCCCCTGCCATTCCTCTTCTGGAATACCAAAAACTAGTTTGGATGAGGGACTTCGGTTGATAAAGTATACTGCTATGTTGCAAGCCTTTGCCTAAAATTCCTTACCTAGACCTGCATTTGATAACATACAATGTGCCTTTTCAAGGATTGTCTTGTTCATCCTCTCGGCTGCACCATTTTCTTGAGGAGTAAAAGGAACAACCTTAATCCTTCTAATCCCGTTATCAGCACAAAAACCATCAAATTCTTGTGAACAAAATTCTCCACCATTATTTGTTTGTAGACACTTAATCTTATGCCCAATCTGATTTTCAACTAAAGCCTTAAAATTTTTAAATTTTAAAACAACTTCAGATTTCTTAGACAGCATGTAAATCAATACTTTCCTTGTACAATCATCAAGAAAGGTGAAAAAATAGTTATCTATTCCAATGAAGGTTATCTCGGTAGGCCCAAAAACAACTGAATGTACTAGCTCCACGGTGTTGTCTTCGTATGACACCCACCTTTCCAAAAACTAACTCACTTTTGTTTTCCATAAAGACAATGTTTGCAAAAGGCTAAATCTACAAGTTTGAGACCCGAAAGTTGATTCCTTGTGTGCATAACATGGAGCCCTTTCTAGCTAATATGCCCAAACCTTTGATGCCAAAGATCTGCTTTGTTGTCCTCAACCACCATTGCAGCTCCCACTTCACCATGAGTCTTAAATTTATAGAGACTACCTAGTTTATTGGCATTGGCAATTAGCATGGTACCATGAGTTACCTTCCAAGTATCCAGAAGAAATTTTACATTAAGACCTTGGTCGAAGAGTTGTCCAATAGATATCAAATTCCGTTTTAATTGTGGGACATGCCGAACATCTTTGAGCAGCCATGTTTTGCCACCTTCTAATGGTAGCAACACATCACCCTTGCCTATAATTTTTCAATCTTTGTTATCTCCTAAGAAAACATTTCCAAAGTGACCACCTTTGCAGTTTATGAACACTTCAAGGCATGAGGTAGCGTGATGGGAGGCACCGGAATCAAGTACCCATGAATCAAGAAGAGTGTCAATTGTTGAGAGGATTAGTACACTATCATCCTTATCATAGATGATATTTTATTCGATGTCCCGCACCTTCTCCTGTGCCCTTTTGTAGTTTCTACAATCCTTCTTTACATGACTGGAGATTACCACAAAAGCAACAATTACCATTTATTTTTCTATACTTCGATCTCCTTGTTGATTTCGATCACCTATGATAATTATTTATGCCTCTATTATGGCTCGTACCTCTATTTTTAGTGCTTACCACCATTAAGGCTTCACCGGATGAAGGTTCTTCATTTTTTCTTCTCAAACCGTCGCTGAGAAGAGTAGCTGCTACATCATTAAAAACTAAATTATTTTTACCTGATATCGATGTGTTAACAGCGATTACAACACCATCCCAGTTGCTTGGTAAAGAGCATAACAAAAGAACAGCCTTGCTCTCATCGTCTTGTGTCATCCCCACCGAAGTTTCTTGACTGATCAATGTATTAAATTCATTGATGTGATTTGCCATTGTGCAACCTTCCTTCATCTTAAGCTTGTACAACCGCTTCATGATAAACACTTTATTTGTAGCCAATGCCATTTCATACATGGTTCTTAATTTATCCCATACATCTTTTGTTGTTTCTTCACCCGTGACATTGAAGAGAACATTGTTAGACAATGAGAGAAAAATTGTCGCTCTTGCCTTCTTATCTAATTTTTCCCATTCTTCATTAGCTACCGTGGTTGGCTTCTTCACTTTCCCTTCAAGTGCAAGTGAAAGGTCTTTCTTTATCAGCAAGGACTCCATTTGCACCTTCCATAACCCAAAGTTATGACCAAAGAACTTTTCTATCTTCACTTCTTCCATGATTCCGGAATTTCAACCACCGAAATCTTAAGAGTGATCTAACCTCGCTTTGATACCAATTGTTAGAATAGAATGCGAAATTGAAGTGCATAAATTAAATAGAGAATTCATAAACAGAGACAAAAAGAAACATGTAATTTTATCATGGTTTGGCAGATTGCTTACATCCACACTCAAAGCAAAGGAATCAATTTTATTGTGACCAATTCTGGTTTTACATACACAGCTGCAAGCAGCTTCAAAACACACTAAGAAAATGATATTCAACCAGCTCTTTAAAGAGCTTTACGACAGAAGTTGAAAGACCAAAGGATTTGGCAGCATTCCAGAAGGAGTCCGTTGGACTACAAAATATTAAATAATAATGAAATAAAAAATAGATATTAGCTCCCGAGAAAGTAAAGTAATTTACTCTTGCAAAAAAATCTTGAACTTGATTAGAATAATCCTTAGCCAAAACCCTCATGTAAGTAGTGATCTCCAGAATAACTGCACAGATCTTTAAATGAAGATCGGAATACGTCCACAGATCTTTTCAAGCTTATCCATTTCTTTGTAATAGTACAGCTACTTTACTTCTGATGCTGCTGCATGTCCAGATTAGTCTGTTGTCTGTAATCTGAAAATGAGCCATAAGGAAATCGCAAAATAAAAGCTAATAAATTCATTTGCCCGTAAAAATAGTTCTGAAAATGCATCCTATCAATGATTTAAATTAAACGTCCATTAATTACGATGCTGAAACAACACAAATCAGATGCTTAAATTCAAAATGCATTCATTTTACCTGTTCAATTTCCGGTAAAAATAGTTCTGAAAAAGGATCGTATCATTTTAAATTAAACCATGAAATACGATGCTGAATCACAAATCAGATGCTTAAATTCAAAATGCCTTCATTTTATCTGTTCAATTTCCTGCTGAATGCTTAATACACCAATACAGAATCTTGATCGCTCCATTCTAATATATAAGTAAATCTTTTTGCACTTCCATTTGCATAATTTTAAAATTCTACACTTCCACACCTGTGTAACTGCACTTTGAAATTGTTTCATCAGTTCAAACCTGCGTTTAGTAGAAATGATTCGCTTACTTTCTCCTCATTGTTGTTGCAGGTTAAGGTGTAGAAATGATTCGCTTACTTTCATCAATTCAGATCCCGAGCTTAAGTTTGATTACTAACTAAATAGAGATTCGAACTTGCCACTTTGCCGTCTTGGGGAAATAGTAAATACTTGCAACTTTGCTATTAATACCGATTCATGATCTCCAGAAATTGTTGATCTCATTGTCTGTTCCGCCGGGAATATTTTCCGCTATCAGAGACTATCTATCCAAAAGTAGAGCAAAATGTTGTGAAGAGAAAAAGAAGAACAGAAGCACATTAATTCACAAATCGATTAAATTATCTTCCCTTTCCGATGATAAGAACTTATTTGAAGCATTTGTAAGACATAATCACAAACTGAAAACAATAAAAGATTCAATTTTGACATAATCACAAACTGAAAACAGTAAAAGATTTAATTTAAAAGGCGTAAGTTAAGAGAATTCATCATAAATCATGATAATATTTGGTGAAGAATTTAAGTTCAAGTTTACTATTTTTCTCAAGAAATTACCAGAATCTTTGGCCAGAGCGCACCAGTGACCAGGACTATAAATGCGATTGTGACTTGAAATGAAAGCCATAATTTCTCTAATAGCAAGATCATATGGCCGGTACAACTGTTATTCTTCATACAAAATGGTATTTGATAAAAAAATGTAAATTTAGCAAGTTTTTTTTGTTATTTTATAGTATTTTTTTGGTCATTTTACAGTATTGAAACGCTGATTATAAGGATCAAACCAGCACTTGATGAAAAACACAAATTTATATAAGATAACGGATTTTTTTTATTTTTACTGCGTTAAAAAGATAGATATTGCATAAAAATCTATAGTGATTTTGTGTTTTTGATCAAGTGCTGTTTTGTATAGATTTAAGATTTTATTTTTTTGTACCCAGACTTGATAACGCACATCTCTGGACATAACTCTTGACATAATTATACTGATAGAATTTACTAATGCAACCATAATGATATAAATTTAACAATCATGGCTAATCACATAATGTTCTTACATTTCCTTTAGGTACAATTGTTAGTAAACAGAACATCATAATTGCAACTATAATAACTACAATATACAAAATTATAATAAAACAAAAAAAAAAATTTAATAGAATATTGTATAATTTAATAATAATATCAATAAAATATAATCATAATTCATCTTATATAAATTAATAAAACAACCTATTTAATCACCAGAACCAGAAAAATTTTATACTTTTTTTTTTCTGATTTTTATTCTATTAACTCAAATAAAAAGCTATTGTTCATATCAGAGGAACTCCTCTGTTCAGTGCAATACTGATGTGGCATAGATTATGGACAGCAATAATAACGGCCACCTAATGCTAAGCATCCTATGTCAGAAGGACAGCTCTTCTCACACTGTTCTGCAGTGTCCCAAATGTTACAGTCTATAGTTACATCAGGATCTGCAATTGAATTTACAATATGTAGGTAAATTGAGAATTTTTATTAAATATCAAAATAATGTATAAAATTTATCAAGATAAGATAAAATAAAATAAAGATTATAAGTATATCTCACCCATCTTTGTAGTAGAAAATGCTGTCGTAGTTGTTACAAGGAAAATCATGGAAATAAGAAGGCAAGCAAATAGTTTAGAACTCATCTTTTTTGAAATTATAAATGACATTTGCAATGAATCAAGAATTTATAGATCAAGGATGTGATCTAATTTAGAAAATTATTTATCTTCGGATAAACTTGAAATAGCTAAACTATTTTTCAACCTTGAGTTTAGGAGTTGATAAAGATTTTGTGCAGCGCAAATATCTTCCTCATTCTATTTTTAAAATAGATTACTTTTCCAACCTTGATTTTAGAAATTGATAGAGATATTGTGCAGCTCAAATATCTTCTTCAAATAGAATGATTTTCCAACCTTGATTTTAGGAATTGATAGAGATTTTGCGCATGACAAATATCTTCTCATTTATTTTTAAAATAGAATATTTTTAAAAAGTTTGAAGGAATTATGTTAGATCAAATCTATTAACATTCTCATATTGATAATCATGTAAATGTTGAGGAATTAATCACATTAAGCTCAACAATATGTGAAAGAATTAGAATAATTTTTTTAATAATTTATAGTATTTTAATGTAAGTTTTGTTTATTTGAAATTGTATTCTCTCACGTTAATTAGCTCTACAAACAATAGATTAGCAAAATATTCAATTAAAAGTAAAGTAAACAGTTTGTATAACTTTTTTATTTTATTATTCATGTATAATAAAATAATTCTATGTAAACAAATAAGAGTTTGTTTAACTAAAATAGTATTTATGTTTTTTAAACTCTATGTAAGGGTGAAGATTGCATTTACGTATAGTTATTTTAATGTATTTAATTAAGAGTTATTTTATAGATTTTTTTAATAAAATATATTTTTTTCAAAAAATAAAATAAAAAATTACATACAAAGACAAAAAGATCTTAATTTTAAAATAAATCAAATAGTGTAAGAAATAATATGTTAATATATAATGTAAATATAAAAAAATCATATTACTATATATTATATCATACAAAGATTACATATTGAAGGTAGTATAACCAAAACTTAGCATATCCATGACATGACCACCTATCCATTGTCAAATGATTCAACATTGTGACTAAATTATTAAAACTACACTGATATATGCATGATACTCCAAACTATTAGAGACCCTTTATATAGAAGATTTACAAAATAAGATTCAAAATCTCTATGACTTTCATGGAGTTTTCCTGTTGTTGTTCCTATGATTCGAGCCTAAATCCTTGGAGCTAGGATGATTTTGGGGCGGCGCACATGTGATGAAACAATTGAAATAGTATATTATACCTCCTTAATCATGACCACCTTGAATTCCTTAATTTATTTCACATGATGCTAAGAGCTTTGTTTAGAATATGATCACTTTGCATTTCAAGGGCCTTCATAATTGCATCGTACATCAAAATGAAATTTATTTTATGCTTGAGGTACTTTCTAGGAAACATGCCTCCTATACAACCCTTCCCTTTGAATAGGTCATAATTTTGTACTACTTTCTCCAAAGAATCTTATTCTAAATACTCTTAACAAATTTAACTACTAAATACACCAGGAAAGAGGAGGACTGAACCAAGTCGTGACAGTTTGAGAGGAAAATGGATAACCTGATATTGGCTTATAATCCTTGGATCTTACATGCTAAGGACACCATTCTTAATTATCTCCCATATGCATTCCTCTACACTTGGGCTTTCAAGAATGAAAACTTTATGCATATGAGCATGGTCAAAGCTTCCTAAAATTGGGTATTCCCAATTATGGATGAAATGCATAACTCTATAGTTTCTCAGGTGGTAATCCAATAACATCTTTGCACATCCTTGAAAAGCACTAACCGTGGCAAAAAATATTAGATGAACTCAAACTTATTATGAAAAATGATGAAAAAAGTGACAATTTAATTCTCTCTGCCACATGTTAAATCTCCTTGAAGATCATTGAGGTGATATGAAAATGACAAACTCATGTTGTGGCACTTGTTGATGTACAAAATTCACCTTTGGGAATGTACCATCCATTCCAGTCATAAGGTGAAATGATTTTAAGAGCAGCTCAAGTAAGAATTTTGACGCACCTTTGTCTATATGCATTCATTGTGATCAGTGAATCTCATTCTAATTGTATGCAAATTAAATTTAAACTTAATCTTTGAAGTAAAGCATGTGCTTCGAACATATTATTTGTGTCTATGGGAAGATTGAATTCTTCGACACTTTATATTTTTTTCCAAATGATCATGAATAACACAACCACTAAACCACTAGCTGATTTACCTGGGTTCCCTCTAGCCACCACATCAAATCTCATTTTAACGATCCCTTCTAGAGGTAGGATCCAATATATTTTACTTTGATCTAGTTTTGGTTTTACATTCTAAAACAAGCCTCCTTGGAGCAGTACCAAAATTAAATTTCCATTCCTTCAAAATTGATGAGTCTAAGCTTGTGTTCCAAACGTTTCTACTTTTGGATCCACTGACAAATGGAACAATGTCCTAATGTTTTTATGAAAATATTATTCAAATATCTCATATGGCAACTCTAGCAAACAAGCAGTCCTTGGTACTACTACTTCGATGTAGCAGTGGTCTTTGCTGACCCAAAAAGTGTTTTCATTTTTATACTCCCAGATCAATCTACTAGGGATTATCTCTGTTCCTTGCATCTTATCCTAAAATTTGGTTAACCACCCTAAATATAGGGTGTTGCATGCCTCTGTATCCTTTTTGAAACTTCTAATATGTTGTTTTATCTGTAATAAGTTAGGGGAAAACTTGTTCCAAATTGTACTCCTAGTTCCTAGAAGCTCATTCATGAACAAAAATAATGCAAGACAGATTATCAGTGTTTTGTACCTTAATGGATATTTGGTGTTCTTTCTCCTTTGCAAATTGTCCAATAGTTATTTCCTTAGAATCTCACAAAGTTCAAACTTCTCTCCTTCAACCGGCATTTGAAAAGCATAGTAGATCGCGGTGGAGGTGGCAAAACCCTCACGGTTCTGATAGTATATTTTGTATGCCAAACCTTTAGACTCATAATAGACACCCGGATTAGTGATGTTCTCAACAGTTATTTCCATTTTGTTCTAGACTACGCTCCAGTTAACTAAGTAATGGTATCATTCTTTACCATTTTTAGAAAAGGAAGAGTGCCAAATGTACATAATCCTGTCAAAGCCCTATTTTTTCCCTTTGTGATTTTAAGTGGCTGATCTAGAAACCTTGTACCTCCATCGATCCGGCTTAGGATGATTCGAATCCATGCATGCTCATAACTGAAATCTAGAAACTCCTTCCAGATATTGAGATCCATCTCTGAAATATTGAAAGTCTTTAGGTTATCTTCCATCAACTACTTCCATAGATCATTAAATTTCACATGTCTGACCTATGTTAAGGGCACATTAATGTATGCCCTAACATCCTCTATGTATACCACATGTAACAGTACCTTTGGAAATTCTCCTTCCTTGTCTTTCTCCATAGCCACAAGTAGGTAAGGCTTGAATTGGATTTATGGTTTTAAAGAAAGGTTGAAAACAATGGGTGTAGTCAGTTGAACAACAAACAAAATTGATAACACAAGATTGATGAGTAGCTTTGATTGGCTTTGCATAAGAGATCTCCATTTGCATAATTCTCCAATTCACACGATCACAAGTGATCAAAATAAATTAAAAAAATATATATATCCATTCCCTTCAACTACTTAGGGTTTTTCACTGAATGCACTTGACCGTTGGACAACAAAAAGCTACTACTCTATAATGACATAGATCACAAATACCCCCACAAATCACCACAAGAACTTGGAATAATGCTCCAAAAATTCCTTCATGACATCTACCATGCTAAAAAAAATCCAACATCCAAACCATAAGGGGGTGCTTAAGGTTTTGAATCAAATCTCCCCCTCAAATAATGCACTTTTATCTAGTTTTCCGAGCAATCATCTGCACCACCAATAGGTACAGAATCATCCTTTGCCTTTCCTTAACTACATTATTATCAAATTTCTCCACTCATGTCTTTTGCATATTTTCCTTTATATCATTGACATCAATCTTATTTTCTAGAGCATAGTCCTTCTCATTCTTTCCTCTATAGAACTCAACAATGTGTACTATTTTTTTGCTATTATGTAACGTCCTAAAATTGCACCCCTTTCAATTTTTGACTACATTTGGGTCTTTGCCTTAGTGTTTGTGCCATTTTTCCTAATCAGAGACCTGAATATACTCATATAAGTCAAAACCTGCATTTTGCTTAACCCTGCACCTCAAAGCTACCTTGATCCTGCCCCAAAATAGGACAGGATCAAGGTGTGGTGCCCTAGGATCCACTGGGACCAAGGCATGGTGCCCTAGGATCCCCTATTTGGGACCTATCTTGGGGTCCCTCCCTTTGGCTCATCTCAAATTAGAGTGGGAAAATCCCCCCTATGTCGGCTCAAGTCAGAAAATCAATCAATTAACCCCACTGGAAAGTATATAAGAGGGATTTCCCCTCTCATTTGAGAGATCATGAAATTCAATCAAGCATCCAGACATTTAAAAGATCAAGAATTCAAGCATTCAAGCACAATTGAGCATTTTCAGTTTTCCTTCAAGCTTGGGAGCAACAATAGAGATAAGATTTCAAGCATTGAAGAGGAGATCAACATTCTACTTCATGAAACCCTAATTCCATGTGGAGGCAAGTAAAAACTTCACAAGGAGGTATATAAGCATTTCATTTTCAGTCAATTCAACATCCCCTCAAAGAGGAGGATTTCTACTTTCATTTATTTCATTTACATTACTTTAACCACATGGTTAGTTCCAAAACCGAGGTTTGATATGAGGACAAACCCCTATTCCCAACAGATTTCCCTTTCTTTTTGTGTGTAGGAAACAGGTGCGCAACTGTACTTCTAAAATTAAGCTTTATTCGTAGAGACGAAAAAATCCTTTTCAATGCACGGAAAGTTCGAAGGACCGATAGGAGGGCACCCCTGTCCGGACACACAGTCCCTGCAACTTTTGCCAGATTTCATAGAGCATCTTCAAATCATTGCAAACTTCTCAGATCTAGCTGCACGACCAAATCCCAAATCTGTAGCTCGTTGCTTTCTCATAGTTTGTCTTCATTTCCAACATCTAGTTTTAATTCAACTAGTCAACTTACAAAAGAGGGTTAATTGCACTTCAATCACAATCAATCTACTAAGTATTCAATCCTTGCATCCTTTGGGATTAGATCTAGTAGATTCATCACCCTCTTTTGAATGTAAAGTCTCCTCAAGGGAAAATTGAACCTTAGTAAAGTTCCCCTCTTCTTTCAAGTGGTGAATTGGCTTAGGTTCCCAGTTTTCCACTTTACATTTTGGTGAACCCGACTCCTTAGACCTTTAATTTTGTTTTTTCATTTTCAAATCCGTGTATGCAATTTAAACTTCAAATTTTTATTTACAATTTTAATTTCTTGGCAATTTTTAAAAATTTAGAGGTTGAATGCACGAAAACCCTAATTTTTGGTTTCAAAATTGAGCTTGTTATTTGTCTAAATCAGATTGATTGTTTCAAATATGAGAACTCTTTAATTTTACAATTCAAGTTTTCATTTACACTTTTAATTTTCAAAATTTTTAAAATCAAGTGGTTGAATCACAAAACCCTAATTTTTAATTTTAAAATTGACATTGTGGATTGTGTCTAGATCTTGAATTAATTTTCAGATTTGGGTCTCAAAATTCATTTTCCCTCCTTGCAATATTCAAATTTTCAAATTTAAAATTTTAAAATCAAGTGGTTTATGCAACAAACCCTAAATTTTAAAATTAAATCAATTTTATGCAAATTCAATTTTTCCTTTAAGCATTTAATTGGTTAAATTAAATCTAAAAGCCTCTTGTCCTTCTTCCAAACATCATAAAACTCGGCCCTTAAGTGTGCCCTTTTTGTTGTCCTTTCAATTAATCCTTTTATCAAACGTTCTAAGTGTGTCCTATTTTGACCTTCAAGGCTTAATTTTGTATATCTCGACATCTCCAATTTCCATATCCTTCTGGAACTTGCATAAAAATCACAATATCTTGCTTCCTTGAAAATTTGGAAAAAAGTTGGTCGGACCATATGTTCGAACCAAGTCGCTACCTACTTGGTCCTGACTTTTTCTTCTCAAATTTTGAGAGCTTTTTTTGATTGTATTTTACTACACAATTCTAGAGATTTGTGAAATTTTATTGATTTGAGGTCACCCTAAGGTCAAAAACAAATCTAAATTTCAACATTTCCATTGTCAATTTGAATTTTAAAATTAAGTGTTTCACTACACATACCCTAATTTTTATAATGAAATTGATTTCTTCAACATTTCAACATTCCAAAATCTCAAAATTTTAATTAAGAGGTAAAATTTGGACACCCCTAATTTTAATTTTGATTTTCTCTCCTTTCAAACTTTTAAAATTAAGAGGTTATTTAAGCGAATCCCTAATTTTAAATTCCTAGAAGATTGCATTGTTCTTTCCAAATTCTTTTCCCTGGTGCATGAGTTTTACTACTATTATTCCTACCTATAGTATCCTCATTAGAAAAAGAAGTGGAATTAAGGCTGCTCAAGGTTTAATTACCAAGGAAATGGAGCCTAATTTGGCTAGCTTTTCAATAAGGATATTGTTTTTTCTTCCCATCCTTCATCTATATTCTTGTTTATCCTCTTGACAATTCTTGCAAAGAGGAGGAATCACTAACTAGGGTATCTATTGATCAATTAGCAAAGATGGACAATCAATTTGGTAATCTTCAACAATAGATGAGTCAAGAATACTCGGAAAGTGAAGCTCTCCCATTGATTGAAGGGTTAAAAAGAATGATTCAAAGTGATAAGCATGGTGTTGATATATTGTGTGGTATTTCTCATATTGTTGATTCTAATATCATGCCTATGAAGAGTTATACTGAAAACCTAGGTTATACACAACCTCCTAGTCAAGTTAATCATTCCATTCCTTTGACAACTTCCATGACTAGTGTTCCTACCTTCACATCAAACACCATGGCTACTTCTACACAAAATGTCATACCTACAAATATTATTCATGGGGGCAATTCCTCTTCTTTCATTCCTCCTACCATGAGTGTTCCTCTTGTTACTCAGTCACATTCACCACCTATAAATGTTATTCAAGGGGGAAACTCTTTCAATAACAATTCCTTTATTCCTCCTATGAGTCTTCCATGTGCTACCCAATATTCTCCATTACCCTCTTATCATAGTGTTCCACCTCCTTATTCTAAAACTCTTCCTTCATTCAACAACATCACTCCACCCTCTCAATCCAACATGTCTAATTTCAATCATTCTATCGAAGCTACAATCAATAGTCTTGTCCAAATAGTATCTTCCTTACAACAACAAATAGCTTCTATGAATCAATCCAAGTATAATGTATCGACATTTGATATAGCGAGCCCATTATCTCATGAAATTGTTAAATCCATCCCTCCTAAACATCTAGAAGTCCCTCAATTGGAACTTTATAATGGAAAAGGTGATCCCTTAACTTATGTTAAAACATTCCAAACTTTGTGTAGTGACTTTTCTCATGATCAAAGGTTGCTAGCAAAATTGTTTACTAGAATATTAATGGATAGAGATTTGCAATGGTATTGTTCTTTGCCTCCTTATTCTATTACTTCTTTTCAACAATTGGCTAATGATTTTATTCAATAATTTCACAATAACATTGGTCCTAAAGTTACTTTGACTGATTTAATGTATTGTAAACAAGGAGTTAAAGAAAAAGTGACTGATTTTATTGGTAGATATAACCACTTGTATTCTCAGATTTCTTTTCTTGTGCCTGATCAAGATATTCAAAATATTTTCATTTCTAATTTACAAAAATACATTAGGGATAAACTTCTTTTAACTAATTTTACTTCCTTTCCATGGTTGTGTGCAATACATCACAAATATCAAGTGACTGCGAGTCAATTGGAATAATCATCTCCTTCCATGGCTCCGAGTGATAAGGGTGACAATGCTCAACAACCATTTGCGAAGTTCAAACCAAACAAAGGTTTCATCAAATTAAATGACAACAACAATAATAGACATTTCCTAGGTGCTACAGGTGTGCCTCCTTTTTCTAAATTATTTAAAAGAGAAAAAGAGTTTACTCCTTTCAATGAATCTTTGCATAGCATTATGTCTCAGTTAATACAAAAGAATGTGTTAAAAATTCCCCAAATCAAACCATTTGATCCATCTAAAACAACTTCACCTTACTTTGATGCTAAATCCTTTTGTCAATACCATTGTCAACCTGGTCATGATATTAAAAAAAATCATTGAGAAGTACAAGATTCAAGAATTGATTGATAACAATACTATATCTATGGCACATGTGAATGATAAAGGAAACAAAACCATAGCTCCTCCTAATTAGAACCTTCAATTTTTTATTGATCCTTTACCACCCCATTCCACTAATGTGATTGAGACTGGTCATCTTACTTTCTCTCCCAATGATGTTGGCCTTGAAACTAATAACTTGGTGAACCTTGTAGATCAACAAGAACCTCCTAAAGATTTGTGCATCACATTTGATCCTAGTGAGACAATTAAAGAACTCAATGGCCCATTATATATAAGTTAGAAAATCAAAGGTATACCATCTAGAGGAGTCCTTATTGATCCTACTTGCATGGTTAATGTGATAACTAAAGAATTTCTTTATACTTTGCAATTGCATCAAGTGATATATGATGATATTGATGTGATAGTTAAAGTTTTTGATGGATTCTCTTGTCCTGCTATTGGTTCTATAACACTCACTATTGATGTTGGCACTAAATACTTAGATGTTCAATTTCCTATCATTCCTACATCTGATCAATTTCATGTGAAGTAGGGACATCCTTAGCTCTCTTCCACGAAAGCGATTGCTTCTACTTTTCACAAGTGTTTGAAATTTCCTCTTAATGATAGCATAATTCAACCTACACTAAGGCGTGGAGATGTTTGTCTTGATTATTTTTTGTCCAAACAATTCAAGCCTCTTGAACCTAGAAGTGATGCTCTTTTTAGATCATCTCAAAACTGGAAATATGAAAGGATTTTACCCTCGAGTAAACCTAAAAATCCAATATTTAGCATTCCTCTTGATGATCATATACCTCTTCTTGAGGATAAGATTATTTCTCCTCCTAAGGAAAGAAATAATCTTCTTCCCAAAGAGGCAAGTATTCCTTCTCCTAATGAGAAGAGTATCCTTTCTCCTAAGAAAAGAGATATTCTTCTTCCTAAATAAGAATCCATTCCTTCTACAGATGAGTCCACTCTTCCTCCTAAAAAATAATCTATTCCTCCTAAGGCTAGACCTATCCCTCCTCCTCATGATGGACCTGATCTCCTTCCTACACCTCCAATTCCTCTTTTATATGGTGTGGTTCCTCCTCCTTTATCTTATAGAGAGAAGCAACTGACCTCTCCTATTGTCCAACCTAAAATACCTCAACCCATTCATCCTTCCCTAAAAGAAGAGATGAAACTTATATCTGATGAACCTAAACCTCCTCAACCTTCAGCCAAGACTAGATGAAACCATTGTGTGAGAGAACATTGACAAAGATGTCGTGCTAGAGCTCATGAAGTTGCTTCCCAAACCATTTCTTCTCCCAAAACACCAACAATTGACATGATTCCATTTTCTCCTAAACATGATATTCAACTTGATTCTCCAAGACGCAAAATGATTAAGCCAAATGATGGTTCAAGTTCTATTCCTATTATAGCTCCTATTCTTATTAATCTTGATGAAGAATGGGTGAAAATATTCTTAATCATGAAAATGTTAATCCTAATATTTATGATTATGAGTATGAATATGTTGATGTTGATAATGACTTATCTACAAAATTTTGAAAAACATTAATCATAGCTCCGAGTAACAAACAAATTGACTTATCATTAGAGTATGGTCCTTGTTTGGAACTTTTGATAGCTCCATCTATTGTGCTCGATGTGGATCCTCTTGCATTTTGTCCACCTTCTTGAAATAATGATCAACAAGATCGAGGGGAGGAAAACGTTCTTGATTATCTTCATTAGCACTGTAGATTCTCTCTCTCTCTCTCCTCTCTTGCTTGTTTGTGACATTCTTCTATTTCATTCTCCCTATTCTTCTATTTGTTGTCCCTAGTGCTCTCTACTTGAGGATGATGCAAAGCGTTGAGATCTCTTTTTGTCTCTCCCATGTTGACTCAAAAGGCACATGTGTTCCCTTCTTCCTTGGTGGTTTCCTCTCTTTGGGGAATTAGGACAATTCTATGCACATATATACATGATATATATGAGTTATCATAAAAAGTAATCTGACTCCAAAGTTAGGTAAAACAACCTCCTGCTTTGTGTTTTGTTGTTATTATCCTTTGATTTATCCTCTCTTGGGGGATAAATTATTTCCATAACATGCTTATCTTCTTTGACTGTATCCAACCTTAAAGAAATTGCTCCTAATAAGGTGTACACAATAGCTTTAATGTGGGGCATACATTGATGAACTTATAAGGCACTTAGAGGGGGGGTGAATCAGTGCAAGTAAAAACAATACAAAACTGATTATCAATTTCACCAACTTAAAACTTAATAGGTATATAAAAAAATAACACCAAGTATGCAATCACCACATAAAGAATAAACCATATGACACAAGAGATTATATGTGGAAAACCCAAAATGGGAAAAACCATTGTGGGAATAGGTACCCACAAAGATCCACTATCTATAGTATAGAGACCTAACAAGTTAAGGTCTACAACACTTAGTTAGGGGCACACCCTGTTAGAAGTGTCTAAGCTTGGTTAAGAGCTTTACAAAAAGATTGTGAGGACCAGCCCTATTAGGAGTTACCCAAGGTACTGGGATTTCCAAACACAAGTTTTTGTGTCACCTGGTTAGAGGATTTAATGATCAGAATTATTAGGATCTGACTGCACCCTGTTAGGAGTGACCTTGTAAGAGGATTTTCTTACTGCAACTGTTAGGAAGACAAGTACAAATGATCTTAGTATAACACCTTCAATGGTTGATAAGATCTACTTCAGAACATTACAACATCACAAAGACTTCATCTCCCAACTTCTCTGATCATCGCACTATCATAAATACAAAATTCGCTAATAATCTTTCACACTATCAAGCTCATACACATATATCCTTTCATACCTCATCACACATTTAAAATCATCATAAGGTAGGCTAGAACCTTGTTACAATTCCCTAGGTTCAATGCATTTAGACAATCTTGCATTGTACGCTTTATTTATGTCGGCCACCAACATAACAAATCCAATTTTGTGTCATTTTATTGATCTGAGTGATTTTCATCACTATCGGTTAAGTCTCAATCAGAATACCTGCTTTTTCAATCAAATCTTGTTCATCTGATCGAATCAGCGTGTGTGGTCATGAACCTAACTTCATCTACCATCCTTCATTGTTGTTGTAAAACCGCATCATCTCATTCTTCATAGATTTCCTATACCAGTTGTCGCAATATAACTTTGTCTATCTTTTACCGGTTAAAGTCCTAATTACTGGTTCTGATTACCAATTAAGCCTCGTCGGTTGAACTATACAACTTAGATAACTTAAAGAAACATAGTTTCCATCAGTGACACCATACAAAATAGTCATCATACATAAATCTAATCAAACATGTACCAGTTGCATCAAGCAAACAAACAATTACCGATTAAGATCAAATGATCAAATGTGAACAATCTCCCCCTTTGGCGTTGATGGCAACACTTAGAAAAAAAATGACGACTAAGTGTACAATACAAAAATTGACTATATGACATGTACTCCCCCTTAGCAATTACTCCTATTACTCCCTCTTTACATTGCATACAAAATTTTGACTGACTCTTGACTATTACTCCCCCTTTGACAACAATGCCAAATAAATAAGTAAAATACATGAAATATATATACATTTTACATCAAAATTTGCATCATAGCATATATAAATATAAGAGTAATAAAGCTTTTACAAAGCAATTTTAGAAAACGCGTCACTGAATTGAAACTTCAACTGTTTGAGATCATTATCCCATGTCTCTAATAGTATGTCGGTAGTCTCAACTTGTGTCTTTATCTGCCTGACTAATTCCTCCATTGCATCAATTTTTCTCATCTCAGGTGTAGCCAAAATATCTTTCAACTCCTTATATGCTCGCTATAAAATTTCAACTTTAGGAATCAGGTGAGTCAGGAGCTCGTTCAATGATCTAACCCGTTTTACTTGCTCATGTTCATACATCTAAAGTTTGTGATGTAAGTCTACAACTGATCTACCAAAAAGAATAGCTGAGTCATTTAGTGGCCTAAATATCTCACTCAAGATTTCAAGTTCTTTCTCAGCGTCTTCCCTTTTCTCCTTCAAGTCAGCACAAAATAGTGAAAACTTAGAAATAGTAGCCAAAATCTTTCCTCCCGTTACTAGTGCATTCTTCAATAGGTCTTCATTAATTGTAAGTGCTACCTTACCTTTGTCTATCTCAGACATCATGATTTATATCCTTTTCTTCTTGTAATCCTTTTCAACCGATATGTATGTTGCATCTTCAAAAGCTTTGAGTTGATCTTCGACATCAACAACCAACTGTCCAAGTTTTTCAATGGGAGTGACAAAACTTTCAGTATTAGTCTCCAGTAGGAGACTAGACAAAATATCAACTGCCATCTTGATTGTCTCTGCCTCTCTATGTTGTTCCTTCAATCTTTTCTTTTGAGCTCTAGATTGCATTGATGTTGCAATCTCCATCAATTGAGAAGAACTCAGATTGACCATATCAATAGGTCCTTTAATGCTCACCAAGTCATTATCATCATCATCAATTATTTTCTTCTCCTTTGACTCATTTTTCTCTACCTTTTCTTTCTCTATTTTCTCCTTTTCGATCTTATCTTTTGCTGCCTTCTCTTCCTCTATGGTGTCCTTGACCGGTGGTGGTTGTGTCTCCACATTGTGTTTATTGACTGGTACTTCTTCATCAATCTTTTCAATAGTCTTTTCCTTTTGACTATCATCAACATTTACACTTCCGATGGAATTTGATTATCAGTATGATGTGTGTTCACCGGTGGCTCATCAGAGTTCTTTTCTTCAATTTTCTTCTCCACTTGCTCCTCGTGTTGCTCATGTTGTTCAAACATTTGATCATCAACATCTAGTACATCTATATGATCAATAATATTATCAATATTATCTCTATTGTTATCATCAGGAATAAATATCGGTTCAGTATCAATTGGATCATCATACATATACTTGTTATCTAGTTCAAAATATATGATCTTAACACCTTTAGGAAGTTCTTCTTACTTTGTCTTTTTAGAACTATTCTCCTCAACTTGTTCATCTTTTTCTTCATCTTGATCTGGGATGAGACCTAAAGCCTTCTTAATCAAAATCTCAGTCTCCTTCTGGACTGATTCTGTCTCTCCTATTAACATTCTTGTTAATCTCTTCTTGGATCTGAATGATGCCTTTCTTTATCCTTTAATTGTTCAATTTATTCTTCACTTGCTTCTGATTGCAGGTGCTTAAAGATATAATCAATAAACTCTTTGTCTTGGCTAATAGCTACTTGCCACCTTGCATCAATAAGAGTATACAAAGGGTTGGGAATTTTCCCTTGCAACTCAACAAGGGCTCTAATATATTTATTCATACTGAAGATGACTGCATCTTCAATCTCCCTTTGTTCACTTTTAGATAAATGAACAAGCAATGTATTCAAACCTTTGTATATCCTATAATTCTTGATTATTTGAACCATTATATTGAAAGAATCTTCTAATATAAATGGTTTCCTAGGTGACTTTCCCTTATGAGTTGCCTTAGGCTTCTTAACACTTGCTATAAGTGCTCTTTTATCCTCCTTTGATTCAGCAGCCTCTTCATCATTTGGTAGTTTGTGGGCTTGTTTCTTCTTCCTCTTTTTGGTTTGACCTAGTTCAGAAGGTGGATCAACAATTTTTTGCTTCCTCTGAAACTAAATTTTAGATGGTTTCCCTCTTTGTGATTCATCTGGTTTGTCTTCCATCTTCTTCTCTACTACTTTGGCTTTTCCAGCTCTAGTCTTACTTGTAGGGGAACTGGTAGGGGTACCGGTAGGTACACTTGATGTTTGACCTTGCTTTGTTGCATACTTGGCCCTCACTGCTGCTATCTTCTCCTTTGTAAAACCTGTCTACTCAGCAAATTCTTCAACCTCCTTCCTTATTTTCTTAGCAATTACCGGTCTCTACAGCTCAGAGTAGACTTGTAGATATTTTTCTTTGTATGTCCCAAATCTCTCTACAGTGGTATTTGTCGATTGCTCTAATAGATGATTAGCATAAGCAATGAGTAGATTCTTGTCTACCTCATATCCCATAGGTAATACCCATTAGGTTCTAGGGATAACTACTTCCATCATACAAGTGTCGGTATCCACCATAAACCAAATTGTCTTCTCATACCGGTTGACTACTTCTGCCATTATATGCTTTCTAGCATGAATTTTCTTTTGAAATTCCTTGAAGTAACCCCATGAAATATTATCAAACTTATCCTTCAGTATACTAATACTATTCTTCATCTGAAGTAGTGTAGGGGTACCTTCAATCCAATGAATATCTCTAATACGGAGGAAATGGTTTTGGAAATAGAAGAAAATCCCAAAATCAATTGTCCAAATTTGAATCTCAACTTCTTGTCTTTCTTCACAGCTTCTAGATTCACCACCAGTTGACTTCTTAGTCCCTCTTCCAAGTCATAGTCAACATTCTTCTTTACCATCTTGTAGGCAGTATGAATAGTTGTTGTTGGTATGTTGTTCATTCTACTAGAATAGTAGATTCTATATCTGATCACCATGGAGGCATATTTTATAGTTGGATCATTGATTTTATTTACTATAATGGCTCTACCATCCCATATTGATCCTGTCATCTTCTCAACATCATTCTTGGGTATTGATCTAAGTAAGGGTACTTCACCGGTTGAGCAGAATCCAGTTACTACATGAATGACCTCCTTAGTTATTTTATGCGGTCAATCCAACCACATAAATTGATCATGAATGCAACTCAAAACAAATCTAACTAGCTCATTATCAAAGTCATTAATGAATTTGATTGCATGATGGAACCCTTTCTCGATGACACTTTTAAACTGTTCTTTCAATATGCCCTTGTTATTACACAATGATCTATATTATTCATGATGAATGACTGATACACCCATGTCCTCTAGTTTGCAATGATAAAAATATATAACATCCTCAACATGCAAAACTACATACGGTATAGTACTAGATAGGGCACCGACAGGGTCTGTTTCCTCTGATTTGTAAGGATTTCATTTAAACTTTGGTCCTGGCCTCTTGGCAACATCAACTAGTTGTGAAGTATCCATAGTACACTATGAAAAAATTTGAAGCAAAGAGTAAGATTCACTCATAAATACCTTTGTTGCTTCTGAACTAGGGTTACACACCGTCAAAACCTTCAACATTGTTCACCGATTCACAATGCACTTCTGATCACCTTAGATCTCTATTGGACATGATCAATGTTGCAATCACAAACTTTCCTCTGGTCTACTCGCTCACCAAATGCTCTCAAGATCGCAATGTGTCAAATCAAATTCAAAATATTCCTTTTATTTTCTTCAAACTACTGCATTAAATTCTTTAACCGACAAAACCCTAAAATGCCTTAAAATACTCTTAAGCATATTACCGGTTGCAAAAAATCAATGATATTTACTAGTTATTATTCAAAAATACTTATAAAAATCAAAATGCATTAGAATATGCAGATTTAACTTACAGTACTTCATCTAGGGGTTCATCTCAAGATTTAACAATAAGCTCACCCCAAGTTATAGAAACAACTTAGTTTGTTGGTTATGTGTTCTCCACACTAGGTGAAGAAATTGATTCCTCAACTGGTTTGTCATTACTCTTCTTCTTCCAGGTTCTATTCATGTAAGCTCTGGTTTCTTCCATATCAACTTTTTGCTTTCCTTTTCGGTTTGTAGGATGATTCACTAGTTGGTTCTTCTGTGTTCTGAAAAACTTAGCAATGTGTCCCAGTTTGTTACAATGATAATATGTCATTCCAGATGTTCTCTAAGGTCCTACATTGCATCTACTTATTTTTCTTCTACAATTCACTGCCACATGTCCAAAATTTTTGTAGATTGAACAAATCACATTGACTTTTTTCTCCATCTCATAAGGACTGGACCGATTAACATAGGGTCTTTGCCAATTAGTGCTTCTCTAGTTAATGAAATTCCTTCTCCAATCACCATTAGTTCTTGGATTTATATGAGGTGTTGGGTAATTAGCTCCATACTTGCATTCAATAGATCTATGCCAATACATGTTGCATGTATAACAATAACCTTCAAATTTTCTAGGCACATATCTAGTATTAGGTCTATAACCAGTATTAGCATCAGATCTGCTTCTACAAACATTAGTAGTATGTCCTATTTTATGCCCCCTACTATTTGAAGGGTCATGTATGGGTTTCCCTCCCTTTCTATTCTATAGTTGGATGGCATTGGGAGGGAATCATAGTTGCCTTATTCTCGAGGACAGACATGAGCAACAACAGAGACAATTAAAATAAACAGGTTTGTAAGCTTTCTTACCGGTAGGTTTTTGAACTTTAGGAGCTTTTTTACCTTCATGCATGTTGCTCTTGGTGCTGGAAGGTTCACCCTTCTCAAATGTATTCTATCATAATCCAGATGTATCACCTTTCATCCTCTGAGATTGGATTTGTTCATCTAGCATGGTAGAACTCTTGTTGAATTTTGCAAGCTTCTCATTAACTTTTGTAAGCTCTTTAGTAAGATCTTCATTTTGCTTCATAAGAGTCTCTCTAAGAGACATTTCCATATCAAGACTTGCTTTAATTTCTTCTTTCTCTTCTTTCTCCTCATGCCAGTATTTATATAGAGTGATATTCTCTTGTTTTATCTTAAATATCTCATGATCTTTCTCTTTGATCTTGTCTTATGCTTCCTTCCTAGCATCAAGTTCTTGACTCATACAGATTGTAAGGTCTTCAAGTTCTCTCCTTAGGTTAAGTTTCTCACCATTCGGCTTCTCCACTTCCTCAACCAATGCATCTATATTTTCTTTATCAGAAGAGTTGCTTTCATTGATCTCCAACAACTGTTCAGTTAGTTCCTTCCTTTTAGCTAGTGATGTCTTATACTTGCATCTTAGGGTTTCTATCTCCTCCTTGGTTTCTGCAAGTTCCTTAGCCATCTCTTGGTAACTCATTCCTTCCCCCATATTTACCTTGGGATTAGAGATCTCTTCCAAGTGGTTAAACCTTAAGGAAGTAAGGATTTGATACCAATTGATGAACTTATAAGGCACTGAGAGTGGGGGTGAATCAGTGCAAGTAAAAACAATACAAATCTGATTATCAATTTCACCAACTTAAAACTTAATAGGCATATAAGAAATAAAACCAAGTATGAAATCACGATATAAAGCATAAACCACATGACACAAGAGATTATACATGGAAAACCCAAAATGGGAAAAACCACAGTGGGAATAGGTGTCCACAAAGATCCACTATCTACAGTATAGAGATCTAACTGGTTAAGGTCTACAACACCCGGTTAGGGGAACACCATGTTAGAAGTGTCTAAGCTTGATTAAGAACTTTACAAAAGGCTTGTGAGGAATAGACCTATTAGGAGCTACCCAAGTTACTGGGATTTGCAAACACAAGTTATTGTGCTACCTAGTTGGAGGATTTAATGATTAGAACTATTAGGACCTTACTACACCCTGTTAGGAGTGACCTTGTAAGAGGATTTTCTTGTTACAATTGTTAGGGAGACAAAAAGTATAAATTAACTTAGTATAATACCTTTAGTGTCTAATAAGATCCGCTTTAGAACATTACAATATCACATAGACTTCATCTCTTAACTCCTTTGATCATTGCACTATCAAAAATACAAAATTTGCTAATAATCTTTCACACTATCAAGCTCATACACATATATCCTTTCATACCTCATCACACATTTAAAATCATCATAAGGTCTAATAGAACCTTGTTACAACTCCCTAGGTTCAATCCATCTAGACAATCTTGCATTGTACGCTTTAGTTATGTCGGATACCAAACTAACAAATCCAATTTTGTGTCATTTTACCGATTTGAGTGATTTTCATCACTACTGGTTAAGTCTCAGTTAGAATACCTATTTTTTCAATAAAATCTCATTCATCTAATCAAATCAACATGTGCGGTCACAAACATAACTTTATCTACCATCCTTCATTGTTGTTGTAGAACCACATCATCTCATTCTTCATGGATTTCTTGTACCGATTGTCTGAAAATAACTTTGTCTGTCTTTTACTGGTTAAAGTCCTAATTACCAGTTAAGCCTCACCGATGGAATTGTAGGAATTATATGACTTAAAGAAACATAGTTATCATCAATGACAACATACAAAATAGTCATCATACATAAATCTAATCAAACATGTACCAGTTACATCAAGCAAACAAACTGTTAGCACATATTTTTACAAAATATTTTATGCTATATGGAGGCCTTTTTCTTTTATCATATGAGTATTTATTGCTGGTTTGTATGTGCACGAGATTTATCAACATAGGTAAAGGTTCTCTAAAAGGATCAGCTATCTTAGGAATATCAAGGTATCACTTGGGCACACGAAGGGCATGCACTAAGTATAGACTGCACAAGGAATCCATTATGGAGGCATTTTGTTAGAAGATAAGTCATTATGGTATGATCCAGGATTGTCTTCTAATATGTATTAGACCCTATGAGAAAAGTGGGGATCCCTAATATTCAATAGTGATGGTCCATCTGTGCTAAATTGCAAATCTTCAATCATCATCATAAGTAGTCCTGATGAAACAACATTGGTGAGCAAAAGGAGTATCGACATAACTTATACTGATGAAGCAGCATGCAGATGCTTTGGAGCATTTAAAAAATACTTAGCATGGTGCACGCTCTTGAAAAGGTCATACCATCGAGATATCTTGTTCTGATGAAGCAGAACACAGTTGTTGTCTATCGGCTTGTCGGTAAAACATAGAAATTGTTATACCGATAGCCTATGAATCCATCGTTGTAAATTTTAACGATAAGTCAAAGCTCATCATATAGTCTCAAGAGATCAAGATTAATGAAAATAGTCTATCTTGATACCCGATGACTAAAGGGAACCGAAGGCGGGCCCATCGAAAAAAATGACCATATCGGAGTAGTTCAAAAATGGTTAGGCCAATCCCTGATGACTTAAGGAATCGAAGGGCAGAACTATTGGTATTACCTATACTGATAAAGTAGACCTAGAGGTATAAAGTGTGAAGGTGCATTGGAGACTTGTCGGGACTTCGGGAGGAATAGAAAAAAGATATTCCGACCCCCGATGAAGATAGAAGTGCCTATAGAGATATCGACATAGGCTATACCGATAAAGCAACATTAAGTGGGGACTCATCTGGAAATTGGATGAAGAACTTTCATGTTATGCTGAAACTCGATAGGACCATTTAGGTGAATCATGGGTTGTAAGGAGTTCTTCAGGATGAGTTATGTCGATAACACGATGGGCTTATATAGAATACAAATTGGTATATTGAGATCATCGAGGCATCAGAGAGACAAGAAATGAATTATGCCAACACTCGATGGGTTAAGTAAAAGAAAACCGAAGGCGAAGGCATCGGAAAAATTTATGTCGATGGAGTATTAAAATAAAAGGCATAGCTGAAGCTGAAGGAGTGTTCAACGGGATAAAGTGAACCATCGGGATAGAAAGAAAATTGTTATCCCAAGACCTGATAAGTTGGTTGGGATAAATTGTGTCGATCAGAAGGTGAAAAGTGGTAAAGTCATAGTAAATGGCACCAAGCAATTGAATCATCAGGAAAATTCTCGCCGATTAGCCATTGGAGGTCTTGATTGGAAAAACTGACATAATGGCTTCAATTAAATGCATCTATTGAGTAGTTTTGTTGCCACATGAAGCAAATCCTTCAAAGATTGTGGTAATTGAGTACAAGATTGGACTTCCTGAAATATATAACCACTGTTGCATAACAGTATTCTGCATAGAGCTATTGCAAAAGATATCGGGTGTTTATTGAGAAATTTTTTTGAGCTACTAAGTATAAAGTAAGAAAATTTATAGAGATTGAGGAGTCAAGCTCAAAAGGGAAGCGAAAGATTGTTGAAGTATCCAGTACCATGATGAAAAAATCAAAGGGTGAAGTCAGTGAAGCTCACAAAAAGCTAAACCAAGATATGATAGATCAAATGGGCTCTCCAAGGGCCAAGTCACGCAGAGCTAAGGTGATTTTTCCTATTCGCAAGCAGTTGGAGGATAGGTATAGAGAAATTGGAGATGTACCCACAACAATGTGAGGGCATGAGCTTTTTCTTTTTCATTACCTCCACAGGGATGAGCCTATGCCAATTTCAAACCCATGGAAAACCAATTTAGTGAAGCTCGTGGTACCTAATGTTTTTTTAGATATTGACTTATTAAAACTCTTGGTGAGACATTATTATGCAAACAATTGATGCATTTTGTTGCCCGATGGGACGGTTTTTATTCACTTTGTGGTAGCCACAATTTAGGAAGTTTTTGCATTAGACCTGGAGGCAGATGTGCCTTTATCATTTACAGATTTGGAGGAGGAATATAGGAAAATGGATACTACATATCAGGGTTGAAACCTCGCAATCCACAAAGAGGAAAAGGGGAGGCTAATAGAGGAAGATGGCCCTCCTTACGATATAACTATTTTCAAGAAATATCTACAATATACATATATGGCTTGTGGCTAGATTGGAGGAGTTGAAGCTCTTGATGTGGCAAACATAGGACAGTTGGTTTTAGTATTGGATATCCAGAGGCATGAGCCTAGAGCTTTTTATTTGGCTTCGTACCTGGTGGATAGAATGCATCAAGGTTTCATGAACTTGAAAGATAATCCAGATAAGCATTTCAAGCATTATTCACTGTTAATGCATATTATTTTATTCTATGGGAGATTCAGGGGATTATTGCTGGAAGATTTGAGTCTAAATACAATAGGGAAGAATGGACAGTATCAACCGGTGTAGTTGTGGGTTTCCCTCTAGGATTACAGAGTCGTGAATTCTCATTACCTCAAATTTGAGGAATTCTTTGTTAAACCAATTTTCTTGCTCTTTGGTGAACCTCTACAGGGATCATTTTCAGAGGATGTTAAGAAATTTCTTAGGCCTCACAAGCATAAAAATCCAAAAGTCAATCACAATTGGGGTGATTGGTTTTCATGCCAAAAATTCACTTTTGTTCGATGCTGTGGATTTGAGGGTTATCCCTATGTGTTACCAAAGCTTGCACTAGACAGGATTGCTTTTTTTAGAAATTGTGAGGCAATTAAGTGTCTCTAATGCTAAGCATTTTGGAGGTGCACACAAGCAAGCCTTCCTCCCTAGTACACTTCACTTCCAGGATTTTAAAATTGTATCTACCAACACATATGAAGCCATTGATAGGAAGCTGGTGGATGAATACAACTTGTTCCATCATGTGTCTAGGATGCATTATGATCTTGAGGATTACATCCATGCAAGAAGGAAGAGGAAAGAGTTGGGAGACTATCTTCATCAATAGATGAATTTGAAGATGTGTAGAAATGAGGTAGAAGAACTGGCAGATGTTATGGAAACCTTGGAGAAAAAACTAGAGGAGAGAAGGAAGAGATTAGAAAACATGGAGGATGAACCATCCCAAAGTGATTCAGGGGAGAACAAGGTTGTTTCCAAGATCCAGGCACCTGAGAAAGAAAAGGATCCATAAGCACAGGATAGGCTCATCATTGCATTGAAGGCAGAAAATAGATGAAAGAGTGACAAAGCATGTTTTTGTTGTGTCAGATGATCAATTTATAAAGTCTAAAGAGTTCAAATCATTCATGTACCATTTCAAGGGGAAGAAGTTAAGGGAAGCAGTGCCAAATGTTACCCCTGAAAATGAGGTAGAAATGAAGAAGAGAATTAAGGAAGTTATTGACACAGAAGTTGAGACTATGACCCCACAAAAGGGGAGGCAACTACTAGTAGAGGCTAGAATAATTGTGTTTCCAGGTTAGGACCTGAGTTCCTCATTTATCTTTGATTCTTTACGGAACTCAAACAATAAGGATATGATATTGAATATCCAAGGAGTAAAAGATATTTTTATTGGATCAAGGTACAATCCAAATGAGAAAGAAATGTTGCTATGGTCCTTATACCCTCCTAATAAAAGGCCAAAATCATAGATGTGGACAAAGAATTCGGTCACATGATGACCCTGAAAGTTGGAGAAGTAGACCCTATGGTCATGATTGATATAGGTATTAATATTTCAAAATTCAATAAGGCCCAGATGAAGCATGAGATAGAAGAGAAGAATAAATACAAGGCCTTATATTAAGAAACCCTTAAGAGGAGTGGGCATCCAATCCCTCAAATTACTCATTCAAGAGGTCAATGGAAGAAGAAATTCTTAAAATTGTCTTATGAGCATACTAAGTTGAAGAGGGATATGAAAAGCATCAGGGTTGACACCGCTTGTGTTTTGTTGAATAAGAGATATGAGAATTTGGAGAAGACATTGGATGAGTTCTAGCGTGTATATTAGAGAAACATGGACAATATGGTTTCACACACCAGAATTCAAAATAGACTCAACCTGTTGTTGCAAGATGCATCTACTAAAGATAAGGTAAAATGGAATGTTCAGAGTTTGCTTATCACACATGAGGAAGCTGCAAAGGAATTGAAGTTAGAATTTGATGAATGCTAGCAGATTGTTCAACGTGGGGCTCCCCGTTTGGTAGGTGATGCAAAAGTAATTAAAGATAAGACCATATGGCTTTTTGAGTGTAAGTCTTTACTTAGTGCAGCCCAAGCCATTGCCAAAACAAATATCCTTGATATGAATGACACTGCTGAGCAGTCTGAGAATCTGTACATGATCAAGAATGTAGCCAGGGATGTGATATTCAATGCAAAAACCTACAAAGACCCAGGCTATTTATGACACATTTCGGGCACCGGCTGGATCGGAAGCCTTAAGTCATTGTTTAGTTTTGTGTTTGTAATGCAATTGTTGTTTTAGTTAGGCCGTTTAGTTACTATTCAGTTAGTTTTTAGGATAATGTAAGGGTGTGTCTTTCCATTCATGCCTCTTATCATATGTATTTATAATGAGTCATTTTGACTATAATGGGAGACATTTTTGAGGAGGAACATACTACCAGACAGGACTATAAGTTATATGTACTAGGGAAGTTGATAGAACAAAGAAGTATCTTTTTATGCAAATAGACTGTAATGGAGTATTTTCAAGTGTAGCTTATGTATGCAATCATCTCTTAAGGATTAATATATGAAGATTCATTGTTTCTTTTCCTAAGTATTGTGCATACTTTTGTGTTGATAAGTTATTATGTCCTCTTGATAAATATGTCATACGATTTGCTATGATGTGTCATCACATGTTATTACATTAAACATGATACTTGGTTTTCATTGTTGTGTAACACATACTGAAACCTTCATAGTTGATGATTAATATTGTCTCAAGAGTTGATAAGGGTTTATGTCCACAAAGTGTCATAAGTACCCCTTGGATAAAGGCACTGGTCTACTATTTATCTATTAAGGTTTTGGTTAATCATACATTCAAGGTCCTTGATAAAGAAACATTCTTCTTAAAATTCTATATGAACCGATCTTTACATATTTCTTTTGAAGTCCTGAACGCGTCCTTATTTCATTATACTATCATAAACATTTTCATTTCTTTTCAAAGTATTCAGTTAAAGAACATAATAAAGCATAATTGCAGAACAACAATTTGCCATTTTTGTAATTTTCTAAAAGCCTTAAATTCACTTTAAATAATATCTTTGGTGCTTGAGAGGAAAAGGTATATCCACCTAGGTTCAGTGGAGCCTAAAGTGCAAAGGGATTTGGTCTTTGACCATCCCTATTCGTTGGCCAAGACTGATTGGACTACTTGAAGATTTGGAAAGCCTTTTGGTTTTCCAATCTGTGGTTTTGGGAATCAACACAAATAATTACCGATTAAGATGAAATGATCAAATGCCAACATACACTTCGCTCATGATTCTCTCTTTTATACTTAAAGTTACTTAGTGAACTTTGTCTTTTCTTTGTAATTTTTGGTGCTTCTTTTCATGACTCATAGTAAGAGAACCATAATAGTTGTAGTCATGGCTATCTCCCTCTCATGATCTTCCCTTTTACCTTATCATTGAAGTTGTAAGATCCTAAATTCCACTAGGGTCTTACTAAATCTTGCCTCCTTGATGTGGTGAAAGTCTATCAATTTGAATTCCCTGTACTTTATCAGTAGTATTTGCATAAGCTCATACTCTCCCTAAAGTGGGGGATAAATGTAACATCCTAAAATTGAACCCCTTGCAATTTTCGACTACATTTGGGTTTTTGCCTTAGTATTTATGCCCCTTGGCCTGATCGGAGACCTAAATATGCTCATATAAGTCAAAACCTGTATTTTTCTCAACCCTGCACCTCAAATCCACCTTGATCCTTCCCCAAAATAGGGAAGGATCAGGGTGTGGCACCCTAGGATCCACTAGGACCAGGGCATGGCACCCTGGGATCCCCTATTTCGGACCTATCTTGGGGTCCATCCCTTTGGCTCATCTCAAATTAGAGTAGAAAAATACCCCATATGTCGACTCAAGTTGGAAAATCAGTCAATTAACCCCACTAGCAAGTATATAAGAGGGATTTCCCCTCTCATTTGAGAGGTCATGAAATTCAATCAAGAATCTGGGCATTCAAGGGATCAAGCATTCCATCATTCAAGAGCAATTATGCATTTTCAGTCTTCCTTCAAGCTTTGGAGAAGCAATAGAGACAAGATTTCAATCATTGAAGAGGAGATCAACATTCTACTTCTTGAAACCCTAATTCCATGTGGACGCAAGCAAAAAATTCACAAGGAGGTATAAGCATTTCATTTTCAGTCAATTCAACATCCCCTCAAAGAGAAGGATTTCTACTTTCAATCATTTCATTTACATTACTTCAACCACTTGGTTAATTCCAAAACTGGGGTTTGATCTGAAGACAAACCCTTATTCCCAACACATTTCCCTTTCTTTCTATGTACAGGAAACAAGTGTGCAACTGTACTTCTGGAGTTAAGCTTTATTCACATAGATGGAAAAGCCCTCTTCGACACATAGAAAGTTCAGAGGACTGATAAGAGGGCACCCCTGTCTAGACACACAATCCCTACAACTTATGCAAGATTTCACGGAGCAGCTCTGAATCATCTCAAACCTCTTAGATCTAGGTGCATGACTGAATCCCAAATTTATAGCTCGTTGTTTTCTCACACTTTGTCTTCATTTCCAGCATTTAGTCTTAATTAAACTAGTAAACTTATAAAAGAGGGTTAATTGCATTTCAATCACGATCAATCTACTCAGTATTCAATCCTTGTATCCTTTGGGATTGGATCTAGTAGATTCATCTCCCTCTTTTGAATGTAAAGTCTCCCCAAGTGAAAATTGAACCTTAATAAAGTTCCCACCTTTCTTTCAAGTGGTGAATTTAGCTAAGGTTCCCAATTTTCCACTTTACAAGTTATAACAAGTAGGACCTTGTTGTGGACCACTTCCATACCTTATGACATTATATTTATACTCAGTAACCTTGTGCCCATATTTTTTGCATCTATAATAATATCCATTGAAATATTGAACATTTTTACCATTATTTACATTCATATATCAATTCCAAATCATTCTAATTTTGCATTCATTTTCCTTATGTCAAAACTAATTTCAAGTATAGCATTGATAATTTAGTGATTGTGATTTCATTTGACTTCTTCATTCACTATCTCTATTTCTAAACTTGTTTCATGAAAAACATGTACCACTGAAAAATCAACAATGCCTAGTTTGAGCAGGAGGAGACTTCTTGAGGTTCTTATTGTTCCAAACCAGAATGAAACCTTTTTTTATCTTCATTAAAGTCTTCTTGGATTCATCCTTGACCTTTTCCTTTCCCTTTTCATCTTTACTAGGAGTTTTAGAACATTCTCCTTTTTCAAAACCAACACCACCTTTGTCCTTAGATGGTTTATGAATACAAAGCATCTCATTAAACAAATAATTGTTGCCTTTGATCTTCAAGTTCTTATCAATTTTTTCTTTGCCTCTCTCAATTCTTTCCTCAACATGACCAGTTCTTCAAGCTTAATGCATTCTCTAGATTTGATGTATTGCTTTGTTTTAAGATCATCAATAGTCATCTTCCTTCTTCAACTTATCTTTTTAGATGGATAACATGTTCTTCTACTTTCTTAGACTTTTTTTGATAATCTTCTAGATCAGAAAGAACTATTCTTAATTCTCCTTCAAGATCCACTATTACATCAAAATCCTATTGTAGCATCATAAAATTGAGACCCTGCAAATTTCAACTACATTTGGGTCTTCGCATTGGTACATGAATCCCTAAGCCTAACTGGAGACCCGAGACATGCTCATACCATTAGAAACTTGCATTTTCTTGCACCCCGTACTGCTTGCTCTCATTGCTCGTCCTAAATTAAGTTTGAATAGGGGTGTGGTGCCCCTATCCCTACCCTATTCCCCCCCCCTCTTGGTCCTATCTTGCATTGGGCTTGTCAATTGCAAGTGGGAAAAGGTTTTCCTATGTTAGCCTAAGACAGAAAATTAGTTAAAAACCCTAATTGGCAAGTATATAAGGAGAATTTTCCCCTCCTATTTGCATAAGTTCAATAAGTGAAATTAAACAAGTGAGTCGATGATAACCGAAATTGATCGCAAGCAAAATCAAGTGCAAGCATTCAAGCATCCATTGAGCATCTCAAGTCTCCCTTCCAAGGCTAGGTGTTGCATTCAAGTCAAGGATTCAACCATTGAAGAGGAGATCTCTTTCAACATTCAAGACATTCTATTTCACATATCCTTTCAAACAAAGCCATATATATTTCAATTTCACCCTCTCTTGAGGTTAATTCTACTACAGATATTTCCTTTCATTTACTTGCAAGTATTTTTCATCATTTGGTTAATTCCAAAATGTGGTTTCCCCTAAATGAAAACCCCCAATCCCAACAATATTTCCTCTCTTTTCTGTGTGTAGGTTGTAGGTGTGTAGCTCTAATTTTAGGTTTAGGCTTCATTTTCAGAGACTAATAAACCTCTTTACGACATGCAGATTTTTTGGAGGACCAAGTACACTTTCAACCTGGTCCCAACAACTTTCGCTCAAATTTGCAAGCGAGCTTCATTTCAACATTTTACTACTAATTACAGGTGCACAACTTCATCCTGCATCTCTATCTGAAGTTATAATCATTTCTTTGTCATCTACATGCTTAGTTTCAGTTCACTTAATTCAAATTATCTTTTTTAAAAGAGGGTTACTTTACTTTCCAGATTATTGTCAATTTATTTTACATTCAAACCCTTTTCATTTGAGATTGGATCTAATGAATTCAACCCCCTCTTTTAAATGTAATGTGTGTAAGAAGTTTAAGGGAATCCTTTATGAAACTTTCACTCCTTTCTTGAGGAGCGTATAGCTTTCTACTTGATCTCCTCACCATCACTTTTCAGCCCATTACATTTTGGTGAACTCGGCATTTTACATGCTTCACATTAAATATTTTTCATTTACAAGTTTAATTTCCTTACAAAACTTAGTGGTTAATTCATTCAAAACCCTAGTTGTCAAAACTGAACTTGTGTGTTTGCAACAATTGCTATCTATTATCTTAGATCTGAAAATTACTTTACTTGTCAAATTCAATTCTTTCATTGTCTTGTTCAATTTGCAAATCAAATTTACAAAATTAAGTGGTTAATTGTCAAAACCCTATTTTTCAAAAATCAAATTGAATTTGTGCAAACATGGGATACACATTTAATTTTCAGCTTTAGGAGTATTTTTAGACTTGTCTTCAGTTTCCCTCCTTTTTCAAAAATTCAAAATTTCAAAATTCAGTGGTTAGGCCCTAAAACCCTAAATTTCAAATTTACTTGGATTTTGTGCACATTTCAATCAATTTCAATTAATTTTAATTTTTTAAATATTATTCAAGGTGGCCCTATCCATTTGGTTTTACCTTTTTCAAATTTGCAATTCAATTTCTCATCTTTTTCAAAACCCTAATAGGGTACTATTTTGACATTCAAACCTCAATTTTGCTTAGATAAACTTCGTAAAATTAACCAATTTTTTGGGGTTATCTCTAAAATCATCATAACTTTCATCTCTGAAAATTTCCAAAAAAGTTGGGCGAACTAGGTGCACTTTCAACATGGTCCTTGACTTTTTTCCCGAAATTTCGAGAGTCTGTTATGACTATATTTAAGTGCTTAAATTCAAAAAGTTGGCTGATTTTGTCAAATTTTGATCCCTCTAAAATCAATAATATTTTCCAATTTCAACATTATAAATTTCAAGAAAACATTTAAAATTAAGTGGTTAATTATAATGTACCCTAATTTTAAAAATCCTAATTATGTCAAAATTAAGCGGTATCTCATTGGCCCTAATTTTCAATCTCACTTTCTTTTCATTCATCATAAATTATCTTGGAAATTGTGTCATTTCCTCTTTCCACAAAGTTCAAATTGTATAATCATCATTTTCTTGAATTATTCAATTTTGCAAACTTTGTTCCCAAAATTCAAATTTTCCCTCTAGTGCATGAGTTTTACAACTATTAGTCCTATCTAGACTATCCCCATTAGACGAAGCATTATAATTAAGGCTTCCCAAGTTTTACCTCCTACGAAGATGGAGCCTAATTTGGGTGACTTCTTCAATGAGGATATGTCTAATTCTTCCCATCCTAATAGCATCCCTATCTACCCAATTGATGATTCCAATGATGAAGAAGAAGCTTTAACTAGAGTTTCCATAGATCAACTTTCAAAATTGGGTAATCAATTTGAAAATTTCCAATAATGGATGTCCCGAGAATATCCTAATAGTGAAGCTCTTCCATTAACTGAAGGTCTAAAGCACATGATTCAAAGTGATAAGAATTGAATTGATATATTGCATGGTATTGCTCACATTGTTGATTCTAATGTTATGCCTATAAAGATTTGTGTTGAGAACTTAGGTTATTCATAACCTTCTATGAAAATCAATCATTCCATTCCTTTGACCACTTTAATGACTAGCATTCCTACTTTCACTTCAAACAACATGACTACATCAACTCAAAATGTCATACCTACAACCATTAGTCATGGGGGAAAACCCTCTTCTTCAATCAATCCTCCATCATTATCTATGCCTTCAATGAGTATTCCTATTGTCTCTCAAACAATCAATGTGACACAATGGGACAATTAATCCAATCATTCTATTCCTCCTTTTAGTGTCTGTTTCCTACTCAATCATCACCTATGCCTAACATGTCTAACATAAATTCCTCAACTGAAGAAACCATTAATAGCCTTGCCCAAACTGTGTCATCATTGCAACAACAAGTTGCTTCTATGAGTCAATCCAAGTTTAGTGTGCCTACATTTGATTTTGCGAGCCCACTTTCTCTTGATATTGTTAGAGTTGTCCCTCCTAAACATGTTGAAGTCCCTCAATTGGAACTCTATAATGGAAAAGGTGATCCTTTAACACATGTCAAAACATTCCAAACTATGTGTACCGACTTTGCTTATGATCAAAGATTTCTTGTCAAATTGTTTACTAGAACATTAAGAGATAAGGCTTTACAATGGCATTGCTCTTTTCCTTCCTATTCCATTACTTCTTTTCAATAATTAGAAAATGCTTTTATTCAATAATTTCAAAACAACATAGGTCCTAAAATCACTTTGACTGATTTAATGCATTGTAAACAAGGTGTTAAAGAAAAAGCGACTGGTTTCATTGGTAGATATAAGCATTTGTGTTCTCAAATTTATTTTCCAGTGCCTGATAATGATATTCAAAGAATTTTCATTTCTAATTTGCAAAATGACATTTGGCAAAAACTTCTCCTTTCTGAGTTTTTACTTCCTTTCCGCAGTTGTGCACAACATTTCACAATTATCAGCTGACTGTGAGTCAACTAGAGAAATCTACTCCTATGGATCTGAGTGATAAGGGTGAGAGTGGTCAACAACCATTTGCAAAGTTCATACCAAATAAAGGCTTCATCAAATTTAATCACACCATCAACAACAACAATGTGAATGCTACAATAGTGTGCCTCCTATTTCTAAATTTTTCAGAAGAGAAAGACAATTTACTCCTTTGAATGAATCTTTGCATAACATCATGTCTCAGTTGTTACAAAGAAATGTTATCAAAATCCCTCCAATAAAACTAGTTGACCCTTCTAAGGCAGCCTCGCCTTACTTTGATAATAATTCTTTTTGTCAATTTCATCATCAACCTGGTCATGATACTGAAAAATGTTTTGCATTAAAAAGTAAGATTCAAGACCTGATTGATAATAATACTATATCTGTGGCAGGCGTGAATTATAAGGGAAACAAATCAGTAGCTCCTCCTAATCAAAATCTTAAGATTTTTACTGATCCTCTACCCTCTCATACCTCTTTCTCTTCTTTTGATCTCACTACCACAACTCCAAATTTAGTGAATATGGTAGAGAAACAAGAAACACATCAGGATCAATGTATCACATTTGACTCGAGCGAGACCATTAGAGCACCTGATGGCCCTTTATACATAGTTGTGAAAATCCAAGACAAACCTTGTCGAGGCGTGCTTATTGATCCCTCTTGCATGGTTAATATCATCACTGAAGAATATCTTTATACTTTACATTTGAATAAAGCAATCTATGATGATACTAATGTGGTCATTAAGTTATTTTATGAATTTTCTTGTTCTACTATTGGTTGTATCACACTCCTTATTGAGGTTCACACTAAATCTATAGATGTCAACTTTGTTGTCATTCCTTTATCTAAAAATTTTGTATGAAGTTAGGTTACCCATGGTTATATTCCATGAAGGCCATTTCCTCTCCAATCCATAAGTGTTTGAAATTTCCCCATAATGGAGAAATCATCACTGTTAACCATAGCTTATTTTGACCAACCTAAAGAAGCCCAGGTGTTCCTATTGATTACTTTTGGCCTCAACAATTTCAATTTCTTCCACCAATAAGTGATTCTCTCTTTCAATCTTATCAAAAATTGAAGAAATATATGATCTTATCCTTAAGCCAACCTAGAACTCCAACACTTGATATCCCCACTATTCTTGAAGATAAAGTTCTTCCTCTAATGGATAGAACTAATCTTCCTCCTAAGGAAGATTCCCAACCTATTCCTATGGATGAAACTATGCCTTCTCCTAAGAAGAACAATAATATCCCTCCTAAGGTTAGAATTGTACCTTCTCCTTATGATGGACCTGGTCTTCTTCCTACAACAAACATTCCTCCTTTATATGGTGTAGTTTCGCCTCCTTGATATTATAGAGAGAAGAGACATGCCTCTCCTTCAACAAACATTCCTCCTTCAATAAATATTTCTCTTTCTTCTCATCCTTCTACCAGGACTCGATGAAATCATTGTGCAAGAGATCGCTAATGAAAACGTCGTGCTAGAGCTCGTGAAGTTATTTCTCAAACTGTTCAATCTCCCAAAACACCAATAGTTGACATGATTCCATTTTCTCCTAAGAAAGATGTTGAACCTAAATCTCCAAATCATAAGTTGCAAAAAATATGTGATAGTTTTAATTCTATTCATGTTAGAGCTCCTCTTTCTATAAATCTTGATGAAGAAATAGGTGAAAATATTATTCATGATGACAATACAACTCTTAATGCTTCTGATAGTGAATATAAATATGTTGACATTAACAAACATTTATCTGCAAATTTTTTAAAAGCCTTGATCCTAGCTTGTCGAAACAAAGTGACTTATCACATGAGAATAGTCCTTGTTTGGATCTTTTGATAGCTCCATCTTCTATGCTCGATGTCACTCCTCTGGTGTGTTTCTTGGCTTCCCAAAATAATCATTAGGAAGATCAGGAGGTGGATGTCATGCTTGAATAGCTACATTAGCATAATAGATCTTCTACCTCTCTCTTTTCTCGCTCTTTTGTGCCCATTCTTTTATGTGTATCCCTATTCTTCTATTTGTTGTTTCTAGTGATGTCTACTTGGGGACGATGAAAATCATTGAGATCTCTTTTGGTCTCTTTCATGTTGACTCAAAAGACACATGTGTTCCCTTTCTTTCAAGGTGGTTTCCTTTCTTTGGGGAATGAGGACTATTCTATGCATATATACATGATATACATGAGTTATCGTACAACATACTGACCCTAAGGAATGCGAAGCCACCTTGTTCTTTGTGTTTTGTGTTCATTATCCTTGGCTTTATTCCTTTATTGGGAGCTAAATCTTTGCAATAACGTGCTCCCTCTCTTTCTCTCCCTTGGGTGTATCCTACCTTAAATAAATCACTCCCGATAAGGCATGCATGATTGCTTTAACATGGGGGCATACACTCTACTCATATTTTCCTTCTTGATACTTTGAGTTGCTTAGTGGACCTGGCTTTGCTTTTTAATTTTTGGTATACTTTCTTTTCATGACTCATAGTGAGGGGAACTTTGCTACTTGTAGTCATGGTTCTCTCCTTTTGATCTTCCCTTTTACTTTGTCAATCGAAATCATAAAATCCTTAGTCCACTGGGGGCTTGGTGTATCTTGCCTTTGTGATGTGGTGAAATTCTTTCAATCATGTTTCCTTTTACTTTACCGGTAGTACTGGCATATTGTAATGCCCATACCCTAGTTAGGTTTGTAAAACCCGTTTGACCATGATTGACTTCCTATGTGGCATTCTTGAATGGTAGGTTAACCATGGTGAAATGTGTAGTTTAGATAATATAAATAACTGTGCATACTTATTATTGTGCTTTTGCATCGATTCTCGTGTAAATGTAATTGTTCCTAACCCTTGTGATAAATCTTGAGCTAACGCCTTCATTGAATATGTATTTGTATATGCATGCTTGTATGAATTCATGAGTGCAGGAGATTGTAGGTACAACACCGCTTAGGGCAAGGTTCATCTCCTTTGGGAATTGCAAGGTTGAGTATGCCTCCTTCATCTTTAGAATTCGGATTTAGTGGTCATATAACTCTCGTCTTGCCTTAGCCATGGTTAGGTGAGCATCGTGCGTGGATTCATGGAGCTTGCTTTTCATTGGGATGCGTGTCAAGAGATTTGAAGGACTTCCTCGTTTTGCGTGCCTTGCACGAGGTAAGCGGAGTTTGTTGTTCTAAGTATTAAATTCAAATTTATGAGTAGACGTGCACATTAGTAATTTAGAAATTTAAATGGGTAGTTTCCTTTATATGATTAATCATTAATTTAAGAGATTGCTTTAAATTATTATTGTAGCAAGCTTAAGGTATTTAACTGGGGTTAGTGTGCTCATTTACGCATTTGTAGTTGAGAAATTAGAATAAATAAGACTCTTGCATTAGATTAGTCATTTATTTAAAAATGTCGCTTAATTATGTTATAGCGAGTTAATTTAATAGCTAATTTTAAAATAATGAATTTAATGAGTTATGCGTTTTGGAAAGGAAAAATTCAAAGTCATTTGGGAGATGGGAATAAATTAATCATATTCGCATTTGGAAGAAAAAGGGTAAATTTTATTATTTAAAAGAAATTATTTCTTTTTACTTGTTAAGTCGATATAGTATAAAAGTTTGATTTTTAGAAAATTAAATTTATCAAATGCCTTACCCGGTCAATAGTTCCGAAATATAAAAGTAGGCCTAAAATGAATATTGAGGAATTAAAAATTTAAAACTCAAAAAGAAATAGAAGCATTTTAATTTTAATAAGGAAAACAAATAAGATGTAATAGAGAATGGAATTGAATGACTCCCATTTGGATTTTCATCTATTTTATTTTAAAAATAAAATGCCTAAATTCGAAATTAAAAATTAGAGAAAAATTAGGGTTTCTCCTTTTTAACCTAGTTTTGAAAACATTTTGGGGGTTCTTTGGCTTTTGGTCTTTTTTTGGAAAAACATGGTTCTTGCAGGAGAGATTGGGGATCATGGACAAAGGATGGAGTTTTAGAGCAGCAAATTTGGGGGCTCATCATCAAAACTCTTCCTGGAATGCATTTGGAGGTAGGATTCTACTCTTCCCTTTGATCTTTGCTAAATAAAATAAGAAATATAGATGCTAAAAAAAAAGGGATTTGGTTCTTCATGGTATGCTGTTTTTTTTTCTGTATATCCATGATTACTCTTAGATTCAACTTGAGTTTTTGAGAACCTTGTCATTTTGGGGCAAGATTGTAAAAAAAAAAAAAAAAAGAAGTAGATAAGGAGATGAAATCCATTTGGGTATTTGAGTTTATGTTCTAGTTGTGAATATTGTCCATTTCTTTGCTTTGAACATTCTGGAAACAAAATATATAGATCTCTATATGTTGATATCTTCTATTATTTCTCATTGTAAGAATCATTGATTTGATTTTAAAGAAGAAACAAGAGAAGAGAGAATAAACATTTGAAATTTTAGAGGGATTGGTTTCTTATCTGTAAAAGAAAAATATGTTGGGTTTTGGAGGGATTGTATTTTTTTTTTACCTGTTAAAACCCAAGAAAATGTTGCAGCCCAGAAAACTTGCTGGCTGTCTGTCTTGTTTTTGGTTATTTTAAAAAAAGGAAAATTTAATTTAAAAAAAAATATAATAAAAAAAATAAAATTTATGCCCCCCCCCATCGTTGGGAGGAAGCATTGCTACCACGGTAGCTACTGCTACCAGTTGGTAGTAGCGCTACCACTGGTAGAACTGCTACCAAATGGTAGCAGCGCTACCAAGGGTAGCGCCTGCTACCATTTGGTAGCAGCGCTACCAATGGTAGCGTGGCTACCAAGGGGGCCCATGTGGTGGTCCACGTGGGTAACCCCAGTTTCAATGGTTTTTTTTTTTTTTTTTTAAGTTTTAATTTATTTTAGTTTATTTTTATTATTATGTATGAAATAATAAGTGAAGTGAAATTAATGGAAGGAGATAAATATAGTTAAGAAGTTTTAAATTTAGTTCTCTTTTATATCATCTAATTTTAAATTCAACTTTCTATTATATTATTTAATTCCAGGTTAGCAAATAATATTTGGATTTAGATAACCGTCTCTTGGTAGAATTATATCTCGTTTATAGTTATTGATTTCTCTTGATTTTGACATGCTCGGGTATTACACATCATTAACATGGGTTAATTATTAATGATGGATTAATGTGAAGTTTTAAATAAAAGTTAGTCTGACAAAACCATGAACTTGAATCGACATTAATGGATAGAAATGATATGAAAAGAAAAGAAAAAAACAAAAAAACGAATACCTCTTCCGGATGTTGTCCTTGCAGATTAAATTGCTGTAATAAAATTTGGTTAAGTAATAGTGAGTCTGTTATGCTAGTGTTTAGTCATAAGTCAGTCAAACCCCTAGTTAGGCTACCGTCAAACAAGAGAATCTAGGTTTGTTTGTTTTCTTTTGTTATGATTCAATTTGACCCGCTTTTAAAAGGGATCACTATGTAATAATCTATCGAGGTAGAATAGCGTATGTGTTCGCCTAAAGGGCAAAATTGTAAAGACATGTAAATATGTAACTTTAACTATATTAAATGCCAGAGGGGTCTTGCAGTTGAGCAGACCCGGAGATGTAGCCCTTTAGGGGTGAACTCCGAGATCATATCTGTGTTATGCGATGTTCTTTTAGTTCCTTTGTTTCATGCTTTAAGTTATCATGTATGGTTGTTATCTTGTATAAGTGTATGATGGAAAATTAACAAATTTAAATCAAAAGCACAAAATCAAACATCTTGAGGAATGTAGTTATTTAAGTTCATAAAACATTGTGAATTATGATTATGGCAAAGTATCTAAAATATTGTAATTAAAGTTGTGGAAAGAAGTATTTTGATAAGGTTAATTAAACGTAGTAATAGTGGAAAGAATCTTGCTAGGTTACATCAATGAATTAATTTGTTAATAAGCATGTTAATGGGATGAATGTAAAAGGGAAACGAAGTTAAAAATTATGTCACAATTCCTAGATTGAAATCTAAAGGATGCACATCATATAAATATCTACTTTTTACCTTATTAAATGAATCATGCCATGTTAATTATGTTTCATTACATTGGACGAATTTGTTAAGTTATTTCACGCTTTAATCTTAACAATAATCCTCACCAGATTAATTTGATAATCGTGTGGACTCAACTAGTCTTCCATAATTATAGCCCCAACAAATGAATTTCTTTATGATTGCTAAAGATGAACTGAAAAGGAAGGGATTCAATTAGTTGTTGATACATTAAATCTAGTAAAAGAATCTCTCTCATATTGTCTTCATTTAACAAAAAAAGGTGATATGTAACAAGATAATTGTATTTCAATCCTAATCGAAGAACATCACTATGATCTTAATATTCGAATCTCGAAATGATGAATGTCATCTAATTAACGATACTTAATTTAAAGGATGCTCTCGTGTGTCCTAATGCATATCCATCTTAGCGAAATTAGTCCATTTATTTTCATTATTAAAACTCCAAATGAATTCCATGACTACTCACATTATACCTTTCATAAAAGAACTTCAACTCATCAGTTGGCTATGCATGAAATCAAATTGAAGTTAATCCTTAAGGAGCGAATTCTTCCTATTAACCATACCTTCTAATATTTAAAAATATATATATATATATATATCAAATGTGGGTGAATACTTTAAAATCAATGATGGAATCCTCGTTTTACTAAATGTCGTTTAACCCTAGACGAATGAATCTCATTAAGCATATTTATAGCATTAAAGGATGATGTCAAGTGTGGATGGTTATCTTAGAATCCTAATGAAATTATGAATTAAAGTGCATTGAGTAATTAACCTCTCGATGGCCTCCTCATCAACCAAAGTAATTGAACGCTTCCTAAAATTATAAGATGTCAAACCATTGGACACAAATATAATCAAGATCTATGCATTATCTCGTAATTAAGATATCCAGTTTAATGGATCTAATGACGCAAGTTGAGTTAGGTATAAGGTTATGTAATCGCGTTGGGAAACTCCTTAGGATCGCTTTAGCCTTCTGCTGTGTTATCTAGTTAGAAATAACTTTGAGATAACATCAATCTATCTTAATATTGTGATTTTTCATTAACGCTCTTAATTATTATTTAAAAATAAAAAAAAATTTTACACTCTATTTGAGTGTTTTTAACTTAAACCCTTAGGGGTTTCCTGGTGGGGCATTACACATATGCTTATACTCTCACTAAAGTGGGGGCTCAATGTAGTGTCATAAAATTGTGACCTTGCAATTTTCGACCGCATTTGGGTCTTCACATTGGTAGACGAATCCCTAAGCCTAACTAGAGACCTAAGACATGCTCATACCATCATAAACTTGAATTTTCTTGTACTCGCACTGCCTGCTCTCACTACCTGTCCTAAATTAGGGTTGGACAAGGGTGTGGCGCCCTTGTCCCTACCTGATTTTGGGCCCCCTCTTGGTCCTATCTTGCATTGGGCTTGTCAATTGCGAGCGGGAAAAGGTTTTCCTATGTCGGCCTAAGACAAAAAATTAGTTAAAAACCCTAATTTGCAAGTATATAAGGAGAATTTTTCCCTCCTATTTGCATAAGTTCAATAAGAGAAATTCAACAAGTGAGTTGATGATAAGAGAAATTGATCACAAGAAAAATTAAGTGCAAGCATTCAAGCATCCATTGAGCATCTCAAGTCTCCCTTCCAAGGCTAGGTGTTGCATTCAAGTCAAGGATTCAACCATTGAAGAGGAGATATTTATCAACATTCAATACATTCTATTCCACATATGCTTTCAAACAACTCCATCTATATTTCAATTGCAAGCTATCTTGAGGTTAATTCTACTTCAGACATTTCCTTTCATTTACTTGAAAGTATTTTTCATCATTTGGTTAATTCCAAAATGGGGTTTGACCTGAAGGAAATCCCTCAATCCCAATAACGTTTCCTCTCTATTCTGTGTGCAGGTTGTAGGTGCATAGTTGTAATTGTAGGTTTGGGCTTCATTTTTAGAGATGAAAAAACCCTTTTCGGTGCACAGATTTTTTTCGGAGGACCAAGTACACTTTCAAGCCAATCCCAACAACTTTAACTCAAATTTGCAAGGGAGATTTGTTTTGACATTTTATTGCTAATTCCAGGTGCACAACTTCATCCCGCATCTCTATCATAAGTTATAATCATTTCTTTTTCATCTACATGCTTAGTTTCAATTCACGTAATTCAACTTGTCTATTTTAAAAGAGGGTTACATTATTTTCCCGATTATTGTCAATTCATTTTACATTCAAACTCTTTTCATTTGAGATTGGATCTAATGAATTCAACCCTCCTCTTTTAAATGTAATGTGTGCATGAGAATTTGAAGGGAATCATTTGTGAAACTTTCACTCCTTTCTTGAGGAGGGTAAAGCTTTCCACTTGATCTGTTCACCATCACTTTTCAACTCATTACACCTATTCATGTGGTTCCATAGCATCCAAATCTTTCTCAGATTCAAACATTGTTTTAAAATCTTGAATCTACCTTAGTTGTTATACTATTTATTTAGGAACCTTGCTCTAATACAAAATTTTGAACACTTTTGGATCCTGAGAGGGGTGGGGGGGTGAATCAACATATATTAAAACTTAACCATTCATTTTGTCATTCATTATAATTATCATATGTAAAAGAGTAAACAACTAAAAATAATAGATCAATCACACAAGGACACCAAGTTTTTACATGGAAACCCTAATATGGAATAATCTACAGTGAGAACTATCTCGCTATATGAAAATTGATTACAAAATTTTAGGCTCTAAGCCAAGGAAGCTCACTATTCATGATTTGGACTTGCAGGCTAAGGCGCAAAACCTTAGGGAAAGATACAGTGGACTTAAAAAAACACTAAATATCACTTTTTTAGGGCAAGATACATAAATCTGATTACAATGAATAACTATTGTTGAATTGAAGAGATATGCATCCTCAGAAATGCTTATTATAGTTCATAGTTCTAAACATCAAAAACCAACTTCATTATTGCTTATTTTCATTTGTGGACCTTCGCTCTTACACTTCACACCATATACTACTTCTCATACAACATATAATCTTCCAAAAGATCTCATCCTTCATATATCATCCACAACAAGAAGATACATCAATTAGGTCATCCTAATTAGGTGTAACATGTAGAATATAATGAGTCAGCTCCAAATCCTTTCTCCAAACCAATGCAAAATAAAAACAAGACGTGCGAAGCATCACACCATGTCAACACACCTTCCAATCAATCCCAAATTATTGCCTTCAACTCTGCATGCTACTGCACAAACTAAAAGAACTTAAGTTAACTCTCGAAAATGGAACAAATAATACAATTCAACAAAACATACTTCAAAATATGATGGGGAAATCTATAATACCTATGGATGGATAACATAGCATCATCTGACACCAAGAACACTATATAAATGAATTACAACATCAAAACTTTAAAAAGCGGAGGAATGTGAAGCATTCATGCAAATAGGCACACTGTGTCTGCATAATCGACACTTAGACCACTACAAATTCAATTGTGGAATAGATGGAAACATGAAACTAAAGATATAATTTTTTTTTGCATCGACCAACAACCACAAGAAAAGATGAATCAATGTGGTACAATGTAGACCAAAAGATTGAACCCTATCTAACAAACTGTTCACCAAAAAAGTCACACTTAGCCAAAATTTGTCACAATCATCTAAATATATCTTCAATGCTTTGGAATATTCATGATACAGATGGATATATCATACAATCACCACCATTAATCTCTATACATCATAGTGAACACAGAAGAAGACCATTGATACAAAACCATTGATCATATACTTTTGAACCTTGGTAACATCAATGGCAACAAGTTTGACATCAATGACATCAATGATTTCCACATCCCCTACACATCATTTTGATTCCAACTTCATTCTTTAATATCTCATCCACTCTCCAATGAGCTCAAATGGCATAGAAACTTTGTAGGATAGTATAATTTTCTCTTAAAAATGAGGCAATATGTTGTATAGAAAGAGATGTTGGAGAAGAGATTCAATAGATTGAAATACAATATTGATAAGAAAAGATAAGGAGAAATCCATCTCAAAAAAGGGTCATTTTATGTCCCCTTATTATTCATCAAATAATTAGATTGATCATTGCTTAGATATTTACCTTTGTTGCTAAATATTTTACACCTATGTACAATCATTATGACCCAGTTAGGGTATCATCAAGTTTAGGTGTAATATTTTAATTATCATTTGAACCTTGTCAATCTCACTATGGTTCAATCCCTATATTCTAATTCCCACATTTTTTAACCTCCTAAAAATTTATAATGAAAAGTTAAATTTGATGCTTTTGTTAAAAATAACTGAAAGAAGAAAATTATGTCATTATGCAATAACGAAATTTGCATACAAATGCCATTTCCAATTTAGTTATGTGCTTAGTTTGAGAAAATGGATTAATACACATAGATATTGATAAATGGTGCAATAATATGTAAATTAGGGTTTATTCCATAGAATTTTCCTATCCCCATGCACATGCATCCCAAGACATTTATTCACACTTTACCCTTATATGCATATTTTTTCATACCTTTTCTCAAACCATCCCTTTGCGGACTCTCAATATTCCAAAATTTTAATTCAAGTTCTAATTCATTACCATCCTTTATGATCCCACCCTAATCCAACTAAATATGTATTTATATAATTTGATGTTGTGCTCATTCATTTGAAGGTATTCATGTGCATTCATTTCATAGCCTTGCATTTAATCCTACTCTCTCATCCTAAAAACATATAAGGAGAAATTAATAATAGAACACTTGGTATTGATAACTGAAATGGATTCAAAATATGTTTATATTATTCTAGGATTATATTGTGTATTTTTATTAATCTTTACACATATTTTTAAGGGTTGACCTAGAAGAACAAGCTTGATAGCAACACAATGACAATCCCTTAATAAGATATATCTATATAATTTTAGTTTTATATAATATAGAACGGTAACTTTAGCAAGTAATGGAGTGCACATAACCTTGATACAATTAAATTTACATGTAGAATATGAATCCATTTCTAAGATAGAAACAATTTACAATTTAACACTACATTAAAAACTATTCATTTTTTTGTCATAGAATTTACTACCCTTAACCATTAAATTTACTTTTATAACTTAAATACATTATCCTACATAATTGTTGATTAATCAAACTAAATTAATCACTTTTAAATATCAATTTATATGTTAAACTAAGGGAATGTTTATTTTTCTTTAAACATTAAAGATGAATCTATTATATTAGAGGAGGGACCTACGTTTATATGTCAAAGTGTTACAATTAATTAAAAAAAGATAATTGTCTCATATGTTCGTGCATAATCATAACTCTCCATCTCAATACAATTCCATCCAAGCATTTTTAAAAATTGCATGAGGTGGAAAGAGTATTAATCTCATTCTCCTCTCCTAACACACACATATAGATATATATTGTTTGTTTAGTCAGATATTTGTGATGGCTTCCTTCAACAATATCACTACATCTCATTCTACATCCCTAATCAATGTCATTTTAGATTTTTAAACAAAATAGTGTAGGATTTATTTTTCAAGAAATAACATGCTAAAAATGCACACATTAAATCCAACATTATAAAGCATAGCTAGAGCAAGGGTGATGTATTGACCTGTATTGACACATGAAAATAAAGGTACATGTAATAATTCAAAACATGATAATTACATATATTATCTCTAGTCTAAACAATTACAGCATAGCACAAGAGGCTAATTAAAATTAGTTTATCAAAACATGTATAGGTGATACTCTAATCAACATAAATGAATCACACAACTACATCACATTAGTCAAGCATGATTGTAAACCATAAAATCTAATATATTGTTAAGAACATAAGTTTAATAACAAGTATAATTTAACACATATAATAAACATAAACATCTCATGTCCAAAATCTAATGCATATATGATGATAATCCATCCACAAAATAGGTCCCCAAAACATGTAGCAATACACAACATTAATACACAAATTAGGATATGGTAGAAAATGGACATCGGTAGGCCTTACATTGAATGTTTAGATTTATGTTAATTTCTATGCACCTAAAACTAGGTTGTGAATTTAAAAGCATTGTTGAAACATTTTATGCCCATCTTAAGCCCTAATCAAGTCCTTTGATCATTTTAATACTTTACAACAAGTTCATAGACATACTGAATAAAATATAAATCTCTAGTTTCATCATTATAAATGTAAATGCTAATACAACTCTATATGGTAATATTAGATCTCTGTAATGAACTAAGGCATTAACCTTTTATGCAATACCCTACAAAATTTTGTTTCTCGGTTGGTAGGAAGTGACTAATTGAAGTAAAATCACATTAGATCTAGACTAATTTTAAATTTGGTAAAAGGGGGCCAAGGTTGCACATACAATATTAAATCATATTTAGAAAAATGACTCTAAGAATGACTACAATCTTAAAAGATGATGAATAAGAACGTAATTCAAATTTAAATTGTAAACATTAAAAATAAGAAAAATGAAAAATGAAAAATTTAGATTTGTTTAGCTCCAACTACATTCGAGATTTCAATTCACATTTAAGATATCCATTTACAAATTCAGTTGACAAATCATTTATTCTGCATAGCTTGAGCTTTAACAATAAGCATGATATTTACAACAGCCTATTTTCACACATCCTAATTGTAAATCCTAAAAGGCAAGTGCAATTAAGAAGTGTTTTCAATGTTATACTTAAGTTGTGGTATTAACTTCAATCTGGTTAATCTTGGGTTTCTATTTTCAATGTTATACTTAAGTTGTGGTATTGACTTCAATCTAGTTAAGTGTGGGTTTCTAAGTCAATCTCAAATTCTTCTTTTCACATACATATATGTTATCTTTTCTTTTTGCTAATAGTACAATTTTTGAGCTACAATATCCATTCTATTTTTTCTGATATACAATATTCATTCTATTTTTGTAAATTCATTGCAACAATGCCTTTGTTAACATGGCTTAGGTCTATCTTTTACTTTTTAGATAATTAATATTGTTGTTTGAAACTTTTAGTTCAGTTTGATAGAATAACTTTAGTTATTCATTAATAACCCTAGGTTAGTTTCATACTTAATATTGTTGTGATTTCATTGTTCATGGGGTTTGTTGCATTTGAAATGTTAGTAATTTATGATTATTTTATTCTTAGTAGATCTAGAGCCTTATTCTTGTATACAAACCATAGTTTCGTAGAGTTTTTTGAAAGGGAATGTAAGGAGAGAACATATACATATAATATTTATAAATTAGTTATAAAAAATTGTATAAGAATCTTGGAATTATAAATGAAAAATATTTTTGTTAACATATTAATTAAAGTACTAAATTAATAAACTAGTAAATTGTTAGATAGTAGAGTTGTAAAAGGATTACAAAAATTGCATTAAACATTTGATTTTTGAAGTGAAGATTAACAACGAAAATTAAACTACTAAATTAGTAAATTATTTTTCTTGGTGTTGGAGTCTATAAGATTTTTTCACTTGTGGTTGACACTCCATATAGAGGTGAAACTGGTCATTACTTTTACACTAGAATCAAAGAGCATAGTGTATACATTAAGCATGAGTGGACTTTTAAATCAGCCCTAGTTGACCTATCCTCTTCAACAAAACAACATATTTGTTTATAAAGCAAATAAGTTTTGTTCAAAGAAGACAACTTAAAAAAAAACTCAAGGAAGCCATAGAAATCTACAATCACGAGCCACTAACCTCAACCATGATGATTCTTGGAATCTTAGTCTTTCATGGAAGCCTTTGTTATCCAAGCTTTAAAAAACTATCACCATGTCATTTGATCCTTAACTTGACTAGTTCTTTCTCCCCATCCTAGTTCTCTCTTTTCTATTCACCCCTCTCTTATTTGTTTTTTTTCCTCTCTCCTAATTTTAGGAGTCTCGCTCACTTCCAACTCTATTTCCCACTATTTCTACCCTTGGTTGTTGGCTATTGTTTGAAACCTCCCCCCTCCTCACTTCCTTCTTTTATCTTTCTTGTTTAGTTGTTTGATTCCTATTTGGGAAGATCCTTTGATAGCCTATGATAGATTCTTAAAACATGCAAGAGCCAAGAATAGAGGTAATGGTTAGTAATATTGACCAATAATAATGACTAATTGTGAATCCATAATTGGAGAAATTTATTTGGGGAGTTTATGACAACATATGAGAGGTGTAAGAAAATTTACTATTTAAAGTGTATTTGATTCCTTATGATGGGCATTGAATTTTTTTCCAACCAACATTAGCACCACATTTGAGAGTTTTTTTAGCTCATGGTTTTGGTTTCCATTTGGTGGTTTCATGTATTTGAATCTTCCATAAATTAGTGCTTGAAGAATTAGTTGCAGTACAATAATTTTTAGGTAAATAAGTGATATTGAAATGATGTCCAAGTTCTTCTAGGTTTAATTGCTAGTGAAATACTCTTCTAATGACTTGCATTAAAGTGTGTTGTAATATCTTTTAGATTTGATAATAAATTGTTTAAATTTAGAGTATGGGGGTATTCTCTTGAAATTGTTTTCCCCTAATAAATTATTATTCTATCATTATTTATTTTCTTATGAATGTGTTTCTTCACTTTCTATAATAAATGAGCAATTTTTAAAGTTTTACGTATAGAATTCCTTTCAAGATTAACATAGGAAATTATTTTCATACACTTTACTTCCTTAGAGTCATAGAAGGGCCTCAAATCATAAGCTAGATACATTATAGATCTCATTATCATCCTCCATAAGGGACTAGGTGGTGGAATACTTTATGAAATCCTAAATTATTGGAGAACCGACTCATAGAAAAATGACTTTAAAGTTTAATTATATCAACCTTGAAGTTTTTGTGAATTGCATACACCTTATAATGTACTAAATCCTAGATGTATACCTCCATGCCCTTATATGGATGTCATGTAATTGTAATCCATTTTTTGCCCCTTTGGTACAAATATTTTCCTAGGAAACTATATGGGGAAACATTTATGAAATTAACTTTGGTTAAATGTCTCATGGGGGATTAGATGTCATTTTGAGGCAAGTCAAAATAGACTTAGGCACCAAAGGGAAAACAAAAATTCCATAAATTCATTAAGCCTCTATGTGCAAGAAAGGAAAGAATTTGGATTTGTTTCTTTTCTTTTGAAGAAGCCTAAACTTTACCCAAATAGAATAGATGGGCTATGGTTTCTTTCTTAGAAATTGAGTAAACACATGTGCCCATGCATGCTTAAGTTTATTTTTTGCTTAATTTTAAAAAATGGAGTGTTCCCATGCAATTTTTTAATTATGATAAAAAAGATAAATTAAAATATTTCCCTATCTTAGTGGAGAAACTATTACTTAGCAATTGAAAATAAATTATTATTAATAATTTCATTTAAAAAATACAATTGAAGATTACTGCTTAAAAATAAGCAACAAAATTAAAAATTTATGGTGCCACTAGCTCCACAAATTACTCCTTAAAAATTTGAGCAAAGGGAGTAAGGCAAATAAGATAAATGACCACATGGGAACTTTCCCTAAATCCTATCTTCATAATATGAATAATAAAATTTTTGACACATGTTAAGGCCACATTGCATAACTCTAGTAAGATGCATGGCATGGTGCATGAAAAGTGAGAGAATTCATGAATTTGTAGCAAGTAGTTTCCATGCGCCTACATGTGTCCAAAATAAGGATTCCACTTGGCTACATTCTATTTTGTATTAGTTATGTCATATTAATGAAAAATTTTAGTTGGAAAAGATCTAAATAGATGTATTTTTGTCTACGGTTCACTGACTTTCTTGGAGAATGTTTCATATGGTATTGTTCTTTACCTCATTGAGCATTTCCACAACCCCTTAGATAGTTATTTTAGCCATTTTTCTTGGAGGACATGCTCGCTTAAACCTAATATTGACACTCATTATGGAGAAAAAGGTAAGTGAGGGATCAAACCACGAGACTTGTAGATGTGACACTTAAAAAAAAGAAATAAAGACAATGATAGAGGTTTTAATGCAACAAACAAACAATTTCACAATCATTAGGATGACAAGGGTAGATATATTATATGAGATAAATGAAGGATTCCATGAAAGGTATAGTCATTATGAAGAGGAGTACAAGTTTAACAATTGAGCAAGATGGAATGACCAATGTGGGTTGAGATACAAGAGATGACATTTTTTAGCACATGAGAAGAAAAGAGATTGGTGGAAGGTCTCTTAAAGAGTAAGGAACAATTCATAGCCATAAACTTGTAACTGATGAAATATAGTAGATACAAGAAACAAAGGGTGATATAGAAGACATAAAGTATAGGTTAGTATTTATGACAATCCACATCCATGTGCATGACAGATGAATTTTGTGACAATGCCAAATTAGGAGCATTTAGTGCACAAGATACAATTGAGGAAGACTACTAAGACAGTCACTCCTCCATCACAATCCAATATCTCCATTTCTCATTCCTACACTGAAGCAACTATCAATAACCTAGACCAAACTATTACATCCTTACAACACCAATTGGCTTCTATAACTCAATCTAAATTCAGTGTTCCCGCATTAGATGTAGCAATCCCATTATCTAATGACATTGTTCATGTGATTCCTCCTAAGCATATGGAAATTCCTCAAATGGAGTTATACAATGAAAAAGGTGATCCCTTAATTCATGTGAAGACATTTCAAACTTAGTGTAATGATTTTTCTCATGATCAAAGACTCATGGAAAAATTATTTGCTCAAACCTTTAAAGATAAACCTTGCAACATGGTATTCTTCTTTGTCTCCTTATTCTATTACCTTTTTTCAACAAATGGCTTATGATTTCATTCAACAATTTCATAATAACATTGATCCTACTTAAGATTACTTTGACATAGTTGATTCATTGTAAGCAAGGAGTTAGAGAAAAAGTGATTGATTTTATTGGTAGATATAAAAAATTGCATTCACAAATTGATTATCATTTGCCTAACCATGATGTTTAAACAATTTTTAATGCTAATTTACAAAAGGATATTAGAGATAAGCTTCTATTTTCTGAGTTTACTTCTTTTATGCAATTGTGTATAGTGCTTCATAATTATTAGCTTCAAGTGAGTCAAATTGGATCATCCTCTTCAATGGCTCAGTTTGATCAGAATGAAAGTTCTCGATAATAATTTATGAAGTTCAAACCCAAAAAAGATTTCATCAAGATAAAAGACAACATCAACACTCAAGTGGCAGTCATGACATCAAGTGTGGACCCTTTATTCAAGTACTTTAGAAAAGAAATAACTCCTCTTTCTGAGTCTTTGCATAGTATAATGTTGAGGTTAATGAATTCTAATGTGTTGCAACTTTCTCTCATCAAACCAATCGATCAATCAAAATCATTGCCAATTTCCCATGATCCTAAAGTTTTTTTTCAATATCAACATCAACGTGGTCATCATATTGATAAATGTTACCAGTTAAGAAACAAGATTCAATACTTTATTGATAACAATACTATATACATAGCTGGTGTGAATGAAAAGGGGAATAAATCCATAGCTCCTCCTAACCATAACCTCTGATGAATACTAAGAGGGGGGTGTGAATTAGTATGCCAAAAATCTATGTACTTAAACACTTTGCTAGACTAACAATAAACCGGTAAAACAGTTTAGCAAACAAACCAGTTAGCCCACCTGCAAACCAAATAGCAAATAATGTATTCACCCACAGAAGCACAAACACCATAACACAAGAGATTTTGACATGGAAACCCAAATGGGAAAAACCATGGTGAGATGGAACTCACAAGTAACTATCTACAGAATAGGAGCTAGACTGGTTAAGGTTAGACCGGTTAAGGTCATACAATGTTCTTTACCAGAACAGATCCTGTTAGGAATCTCAATCTCTGTTAGGAGATAAGTTTGATTAAAGACTACCTTGCTAGATGATTTTAGATCCATAGATGTGAACCACCTTGTTAGAGGATTTACAAAAGGCTTTTGGGCCTACCTAGTTAAGGGCTTTAGACTTGTCAAAGATGTGAGTAATCAACAAGTGAGTGATCTAGGCAATAGCACAGATTGCATGGTTAGATCCTTCATAGCTCATTCCTAATGCATTCCAATATTACTTCAGTCTTCCACACATTCACACTCTCTCTAACTCATCGACCACCTTGAACCCTAGCAACAACCTAAAACCCTAGACATGCTATCCTTATAAAGGAATCTGATTTCATGTCGGTCCAATAGGATTACATTTCAATTTCCTAGGTTAAATGCATCTAGACGTATTCTATAACACGACACAAAAATCACCATTGAAGTGTCGACACCGTCAAACAATCGATGGATGGTAACTCATCACAAAATGTCGGTTGGTAACTCATCACAGAGTATTACCGGTTCATACAAAATACCGGTTGTTAGTTTGACAAAAATGAAGACTGGGAAATATGTGTTCTGCCACTTTGATCCTTCATACTGCTTGAGATCCTCGAACCGCTTGGGGTCAACATACCGCTTCAGATCGGTAAACACTTTCTGCAAAACACCAATAGTCTAAGGACTATAATGCGTCATACTGGTTGGGAACAATTGCTGGTTGAACATAACTCATACATATAAAAGTGATCTCAATGCAAGTGTGAGTCCATTAATGTCAATCACAACATAATCATCAAAAATGCCAACAATCTCCCCCTTTGGCATTGATGGCAACACTTAGGAAATTTTGACATCTATGTGTTTTACAACAAAAATATGCCATAATCAAAATTACTCCCCCTAAGCATATACACTATCTCTTTTGTAGAAAATACAATGTATACTACTTAATAGAAATAACATGAAAGTATACATCAAAACATTCAAAATTTATACTTCTCCCCCTTTGCCAAAAATGACAACAAATTATTTCAGACCAAACCCTGTTTCATTAGTATTAAAAGAATAAGAGTTTATGACAATAAAGAATAAAACTTGTCAAAAACCGATTTGAAGTCCTGCAAAAATTGTTTCATAGATAAGGACCGGGACTCAAGTAGGGAGGTAGCCACTTCTTTCTCTGTCTGCATTTGGGAGACCTGCTCTTCCATGGTGTCAATTGTGCTCATCTCTTGATTCACCATTAAGGCATCCAGATTGAGATAATATTTCTGAAGTATCTACAGGCGTGGGAGTAGAACCTGTTGGAGTTCCTACAAATCTTGAGTCTGGTTGCTGATTTCCAACTCTATTTTGGCAGAATGGATACGAAACCGGTGAACGGTTTGCTCATAAGTTGTAAAAGAGTCATACGGTGGCTTGAAGGTGCTCATGTATAACTGCAAGTCAATTTGTAGCTTTTGCTTCTATACAAGCACATCATCACAGAAGAGATGGGGCTGGCAAATCTTACTCAGTATTATATTCCCCTCATCTAGAGCATTCGTTATGTCTTTTTGTGCTTTTTGTAGATTAGACTAGAGCTCATTTAGCTTCTTCACTAGGGCAATGTTGAGAGCCTTTTGATTCTCTTTCTTGGCATTTGCCTCTACTACCTCTTCTAGCCTCTGCACCTGATCATCCACTACGATGCATAGGAGCTTCAATTGTGCCAATGATGAATCAGTATTGGGGAGGTTTGTGCTGGCTAACAAACCGGTAAGAGTGTACACCACAGCTTGGATCACATCTTGCTCCTTCTTCCTCCTTAACACTTTAAGGTGTTCTTGAGAAACCTTAATGCTTTGTAGCAGCTCCATTTCATTTGCAGACTGGAGGTCAATAGGACTGGTGAGGTCAGCTAGTTTGGCTTGACTATCAATTGCCTTTGGAGTCTCCATTTGAGTGATTTTTGCCGCTTTTTCTTTCTCTATAGCTCTTAACTTTTCCTCTTCTATCTTTTTCTTTTCCTCTTCTTCTATTTTCCTTTTCTCTTCTTTCCTCTACTTCTCTTCTTCTTCATCCTTTTTCTTCTGCTCCTCTTCCTGCTACTTCTTCTCCTCTTCCTTTTTCTTTTCTTCATCTTTCTGCTTCTTTTCTTCTTCATTCTTCCTCTTCTCCTCTTCCTTCTTCCTCTTCTCCTCTTCATCCTTCTTCTTTACCTCTTCTTTCTTTCTCTTCTCCTCTTCATCCTTCTTCCTCTTCTCCTCTTCCTTTTTCCTCTTCTCCTCTTCATCCTTCTTCTTCTTCTCCTCTTCCTTTTTCCTCTTCTCCTCTTCATCCTTATTTTTCTCCTTCTTCGCTTCCTTTCTCTTCTCCTCTTCTTTATCCTCCTTTTCTTTCTTCTTCTCTGCTTGCTTCTTTGCTTCCTCCTTTTTGTCCTCTGCTTCCTTTTTCTTTTCTACCTGTTTTATCTACTTCTCCTATCATGTTGCTTCTGATGGTGTACCCTGAGCAACATCCTCTACATCCAAAGCATCGACATCAATAGTGTCTATAGGTTGAGTAATCGGTTTTCCTTCATTATCAAACACTTCATCCGGTTTTGTTATTGCCAATTCTTGCTCAGCCTTCTTCTTGGCTTCAGCCAGTTGATGCATCTTAAGAGCTTCTTGAGCAAGAGTATGTGTATTCTTGATCACTTCTTGACCCTTTCCTTCCAGTAACAGGAGTCTTCTTCTTCTCATGAAGAAGAGGCCTTTGTATTTATTCATAACTTCGAAAAGTTCTGAATTTGATACATCAGGAAAATGTTGAGAAAAAATTTTCTCTCTCATTTCCTGTTCCTTTTCTATGGCAATGCACCATTTATTGTCTAAAGAATTATACAAATAATCCGGTGTCTCAGATCTAATTTTTGAAGGCAACTGGTCATTAACACATAAATACTTAATTATTTCTTGTTCAACTACTTCCTTTTCATCATCATTGAAATTATCAAAACAATCAATCAAATCATTGAGCACTTTTCTCCTAATATTTTTTATAGTTCTTTGACAATGTGTCAAAGGTTTGTAGGAAGAAATGTCAATATTTACCGGCACAGATGATGTCAGCTCATTCTTTGTCTTTTTCTTTGTTTGTCTTGTCTTCTTGGGTTTTTCTTCAGACACAGTTTCTTCCGAGTCCGATGAGTTATTCCTTGTCTTCCTCTTCCTCTCGAAGACTTTGGCAGGTGCCGCTTCCAGTTTCTTCTTTGCAGGTGATCACTTCGTCACTTTGGGATTGCCTGTAGTAACTGGTGCCGATGCCGAAGGAACTACCTTTCCTTTCTTTTCAAGAGGTTCTACAACTGATGCAACCCTTTCCAGATAGGTGTCAGTTCTCTTTGCCTTAGGATCAAGGGGTGAGGCGATTAGGGTAGAAGCATACCCATCCAGCATATCATACATCACCTCATAGCCCATAGGTTCTACTTCTTCCTGTTTGGGCTCAACAGCCTCCATTATGCATTCATCCACTTTGATGATAAAGCAGATATCCTCTTCATATTTCTTGACAATGTTGCTGGATATCCTCATCCTTAGACTCATCTTGCTTCTGAACTCATCAAAGTACTTGTTCAGAACATCGGGGTAATCAATTCCAACTGCTTGCAGGCTCTCTTTGATTTGCTTGGTAACCGGTTGGTCGGCAGACTACTAAATATCTCCAACTCCTGGGAAATAACCTTGGAAGTAGAAGAATAACCCTACCAGTAGTTGTCCGAACTTGAATCTTAGTGCATTGTCCTATTTGATTGACTTAAGATTCAACATAAGTTTTCTTTGCATACAGGTGCACAGATCAAACGATGCATCTTCTTTGATCATCTGGTAAGCGGTATTTACCGCTGTAGCAGAGACAGAATTAATTCTACTAGCAGAGAACATTTGGTAGCCTATCACCGTGTAGGCATACTTGACCAGATCATCCTTGATTGAGTTGACGGTCATGCCACGTGAATCGCTCACTAAACTGGTGAGCTTGGACATTTCAGTCTTACTGACTTTCCTTAGGGCTGGCACTTCCCCTATATTGCAAAAACTGGTGATGGCCTGAATAGCTTGCGGTGTGATATCATGTATTCTCTCAAGATACATCTTGTCACCATGAACTCTGCTTATAATGATCCAAATGTGGTCATCTATGAAATCCTCTAGGAAGTAAACCGCATTGTGAAGCTTCTTCTTCTCCAAGATGCTATACTCTAGTTTGATCTTTTTATCCTTCCCACAGAATAGACCTAGTTGAGAATGGATCACAAGAGACCCTAGGTCTTCGATCTTGCAGTCTATGTAATCAAAATTCCCTTCTTCTACTATAACACCAGTCGGTAATTGAGACAAGGCATTATATTTTGACTTTCTTTGTATGAAATCCATAGAATCGATAGTTGCACTAGAATTATCATGAGATGCGGAAGCCATGACAAAACAAAAAACTCAAGAAATGCCTTTCAAAAATTGAGAATTTAGGGCTTGCAAATTCCACTTCACCCACTTCTTCAGTTGCTGAATCACCACTTTGAGTTCTTCTTTTGATCTTTTGATATTTACTTTTGAATCTTCTTCAGGGTTTCAAGATTTCTTTGAATCGCAACACAAATCACTTTTTCTTCGCTCTACACTTGAAAAACTTCTTTGCTCGAAAAATGATAGTGATAAAAGATTTGAAAATTCCTTTTAAACATATTCCTCACCTACTGTAATAAATGCTCCACCATTAGGGTGTAAACCCTAATTTTCCTATTACCATTTTTGATCTTCTGCCAAATGATAGGTATCACATACCAATTAAGGTCTTTTACCAGTGTAAACCGGGGGTTCGTAGTGTTTCACCGTTTGCTCCCCCTAAGCTTTTCAGATGCTTAGTTTTTCGGTTCCATTATTTCCACACTAGGTGCAGAAACTGGTTCTTCTTGCAACACTGATAGTTTCTTCTTCCAGGTTTTGTTCATATCCGCTTGAACAGTGTCAATATCAATCTTTCCTTTTGGAGTGACCGATATGTCATCCGATATGTGCTTTCTTGTTCTGTAGAATCTAGCAATGTAACCCAGTTTGTTACAATGATAGTAGACCATTCCAGGTGCTCTCCAAGGTCCATTATTCATGTTATCATTCTTCCTCCTACATGTTGCAGCTATGTGACCATGACCATGACAGATCAAACAGTTTTCTCTTCATCTGGTTGCCGCTTGATAGCCACCGCTTCTTGACTGATGATTAAAGGTATTAAACTGGTTGTGATTCCGGTTCACAAAAGGTTGTGGACCAACTCCTTGAGTCCTCTAAGGATATCTTCCAACGTTATTCATAGCAGACCTACATTCAAATGCTCTATGCCCAAACTTGTTGAATGCATAACAGTTACCATTGAATCTATAGGATCTAGGCTTATCATTTAGAAAATAAGGAAAATTATTGTAAGCCTTACTCCTACACACATTGGTAGTATGTCCTTCTTTAAGATAGTTAAAGCAAATAGGTTTAAACTTTTGCTTACCTTTATCCTTTGATGTCGGTTGTTTCTTCGATGCTCCGGCATTTGTACTAGAGGTCTCAACTTCCTCATGACTGGAATAACCAAGTCCATCAGTGTTCTTGACAGGTTTGGTAGATTCAAGCTTTTGCTCTAGCTTAACAGTAGTCTTGTTGAACTTAGCAAGTATTTCCTTTGACTTGGAGAGTTCTTTGGAAATAGCAGCATTTGTTTCCATCAGGTTTTCATTCTCAGAGATGGCAATGTTCATTTCTCCTTGCATGTCTTCCTTTTCCACTTAGCTTGCATGGAGTTGAGTAGTTAGGGCACTGATTTCTTGCTTCAGCTTGGAGTTTTCATGATCTTTGTCTTTGACCAGATCTTTAGCTTTCCTCTGTTTCTCAAGCTCTTGGCACATTCGAATAGTCAGTCCCTCCAATTCTTTTCTCAGGTTGGAATTGGATTCATTCAGCTTTTCTACTTCTTGGATCAAGCCTTCCATGTCCACTTCATCAAAAGAACTATTTTCAGATAGCTCCATCAACTTTTCAACATGTTCTCTCCTTTTTGCTTGATATGCCTTATATTTGACCATAAGATCATCATAGGCTTGCTTAAACAAAGTGAGCCGATGAGTAAGTTCCCTCAATGTGTAATCCCCCATATCTCTTATCAAGTGGTTAAACTTATAGAAAGGTAGGCTCTGATACCAATTGATGAATACTAAGAGGGGGGGTGAATTAGTATGCTAAAATTCTATGTACTTAAACACTTTGCTAGACTAACAGTAAACCGGTAAAATAGTTTAGCAGACAAACCGGTTAGCCCACATGCAAACCAAATAGAAAATAATGCATTCACCCACAGAAGCACAAACACCATAACACAAGAGATTTTGACGTGGAAACCCAAATGGGAAAAACCACGGTGAGATGGAACTCACAAGTAACTATCTGCAGAATAGGAACCAGACCAGTTAAGGTTAGACCGGTTAAGGTCATACAATGTTCTTTACCAGAATAGATCCTGTTAGGAATCTCAATCTTTGTTAGGAGATAAGTCCGATTAAAGACTACCTTGCTAGAGGATTTTAGATCCATAGATGTGAACCACCTTGTTAGAGGATTTACAAAAGGCTTTTGTGCCTACCTGGTTAAGGGCTTCAAACTTGTCGAAGATGTGTGTAATCAACAAGTGAGTGATCTAGCTAATAGCACAGATTGCTTGGTTAGATCCTTGATAGCTCGTTCCTAATGCATTCCAGCATTACTTTAGTCTTCTACACATTCACACTCTCTCTAACTCATCAACCACCTTGAATCCTAGCAACAACCTAAAACCCTGGACATGATGTCCTTATAAAGGAATCTGATTTCATGTTGGTCGAATAGGATTACATTTGAATTTCCTAGGTTCAATGCATCTAGATGTATTATGTAACACGACACAAAAAGCACCGTTGAAGTGTCGGCACCGTCAAACAATTGGTGGATGGTAACTCATCACAAAATGTCAGTTGGTAACTCATCACAGAGTATTAATGGTCCATACAAAATACCGGTTGCCGGTTTGACAAAAATGAAGACTGGGAAATATGTGTTTTGTCGCTTTGATCCTTCATACCACTTGAGATCCTCGAACTGCTTGGGGTCAACATATCGCTTCAGATCAGTAAACACTTTTTGCAAAACACCAATAGTCTAAGGACTATAATTCATCATACCAGTTGGGAACAATTGTCGGTTGAGCATAACTCATACATATAAAAGTGATCTCAATGCAAGTGCGAGTCCATCAATGACAATCACAACATAATCATAAAAAATGCCAACAACCTCTACATCTTCACCAACATGTTGCCTTCCCATTCTACCAATGTTGTTGAGTCTAAGACACTTGCTTTCTCTCCTAATGACCTTGGTGTACAATCTAATAATGTTGTGAACCTCAATGACAAACCTGAACCTACAAAAGACATGCATTACTTTTGATCCTAGTGAAACTATTGTTGCACCTGATAGCCCATTATATATTATTGTAAAGATCAAAGACAAACTATCATGAGGGGTGCTCATTGATCCAATATGTATGGTGAATTAAATTAGTAAAGAACATATTTTAACTCAACAACTGCATCAAGTTACATATGATAAATCTGATGGCATGGTCAAGGTGTATGATGGTTTTTCTTGCCCTACTATTGGTTCTATTACTCTTCTAGTTGATGGTGGTACTAAGTGCTTAGATGTTACCTTTGCTAAATGATTCCTACATCGAATCAATTTTACGTGAAGTTGGGACATCCTTGGCACAATTCATAAATGTTTGAAATTCCCTCATATTGGTACTATTATAACAATTAATCATATCCTTTAACAACCCATTGTGAAGCAAGGAAATTTCACTCATGATTACTTGGCCTAAACTATATGAGCCTTTATAGCCTCAAAATGACATCCTTTCCTTATCTTATCAAAAATGAAAAATGAGATGATAATGGCCTTGAGTAAACCTAGAGACCCTACACGGAGCCATGAATATTCCTCCTCATAATGGACCTAGTATTCTTACTACTCCTTCTATTCCTCCTATATATGCCTCAGTCCCACCTCCTACGTCTTATAAGGGAAAATGTTTGGCATCATCCTCTATTTATCAACCTATTGGGGTTTTTTCCATTTCTCCTCCTATAAGGGAAGAAAATGAGCCTATGTCAATTGATCCTCAACCTCTGCAATTCTCGACTAAAGTGAAAAGGAATCATTGTATGAGAGAATATCAATAAAGCCATTGTGCTAAAGCTCGTGAGCTTGCTTCCCAAACCATTTCTTACCCAAAAAACACCAAATGCTAACTTGGTCCCATTTGTCCAGCATTCACCTAACCCTAGGGAGGAAGTTCAACTCAAATCACCTAAGTTAAAAATATTTAAGAAAAATGATGGTTCAACTTCTTTTCGTGTTAAAGATCCTATTTTGATTAATTTAGATGATGATATGAACGATGATAATGATGTTATTCATGCTAATGATATTGATCCTAATGATTCTATGATATGTATGTAGCTTGCTGAGATTAATCATGATTTATCCTCACATTTTTCAAAAGCATTAACCCTAGCTCCTAGTGACAAACTTTTTTAGGGTTAATGTTTAATTTGATTTCTTTATTTTATAATTAGGGTTCAATTCAGTTAAATTATTAAAGTTATTAAAGTAATTTAATTTAGTAAAATAAATTTAGGGTTAGGTTTCATTTTGGTTTTAGTGTAACATTTAATTTGATTTATTTGGTTTATGATTAGGGTTCAATTTTGTTTAGTGTAATAGTTAGCATTCATTTTGGTTTAGCGTTTTGTTTCAATTTAGTACAGAGTTAGGGTTCGATTTTCTATAGTGTTCACTTTGGTTAAGGGTTAAGACTTAGTTTTATAGTTAGGGTATAATTTGTCTTATGATTTTGATTTAATTTGGTACATGATTAGGGCTTAGTTTAAATTGGTATAGGGCTCAATTTAGTTTAGTATTAGGGTTCATGTTGTTTTAGAATTAGAGTTAGCATTTGATTTGGTTTCGTGTTTAATTAGGTGTATGGTTATGGTTCAAATTGGTTTAGTTCTATGATTAGTGTATGATTTGGTTTAGGGCTTTATTTTGTATAGGTCTCAATTTATTTTAATGTTAGGGTTAGGGTTTAGTTAGGTTTAAGGTTGGAGTTATGGTTTAGTTTGATTTATTTAATTTAGGGTTCAATTTAGTTTAGTTTTATATTAAATTTGATTTACATGTTGGGTTGAATTTGATTTCAATTTTGTTTAGGATTAAATTTCAACTCAAAGTGGTCAACTTGGTTTAATGTTAGGATTATATTTTAATTTGGTTTATTAGATTTATGATTACAATTCAATTTATCCTTATTAAAATAATCTTAATTATTAAAAATATTATGATTTAGGGTATTTTAGTTTAACCTTGACCATAAGTGTAATCTTAGTTCTAACAATGTTCATAATTGTAATTATAACATTGTAACTATAGCTTCATACTTGTTGAATTTTAGTCTAACCCTAATCCTTAATTTAACCTTAATTCTAACACTACTCATAATTGTAATTATAACCTTGACTATAACCCCTAGCTTCATCCTTACTCAAAATTTAGTCTAACCCTAACCCTTTAAATGTAACCTTAATTCTAACACTAATCATAATTATGATTATAACCTTAATTGTTACCCTAACTCTAGGTATAGTTGTACACCTAATTATAACCCTAAGTTCATTCTATTCCTATGGTTACCCTAATTCTAATCCCAATTCTATTTGTATTCGGGATCTTACTTTTAACTCTAATTCTATTATAGACTAAATTGTTAATTATTATTATAAATTTATATTTCTTAATATTAAACTATACAAAATTAATCATAACTTAAGATTTTAAAAATGATTTAATTTTATTTTTTATATTTAAATTGTGGGATTGAGGCTCACTCAAAAATTTAAAACAATTACATGAAATCAATATAAAATATTTTATTATTTTCTTAAATATGTTTATTTAATTAAAACCAAGCTAATGTCTTACAAAAAGTTGACTTAGTGTGCACAAGAAAAATAGAAAATCATTCACATAAACTTCTATCATTTTAATCAAATTTTATGCCAAAAAAACAAAAACAAACTACTACCTTGATTTTAATCATAACTCAACTCTAACCTTTATTAAAACATTTAAGATAAATAATAAAATTAATCTAAAATTCTCTATAAATCATTTTAATTAAACAATAGTGAATTCAATGATCGATCAATAAACATAAATTTTACATTAATTAATATTTAAAACTGTCATATTCTCATATTCTACTTAAACAATAGTAAATAAATAACTATATACATTTAGAAGAATTCTAGCCATATTTGACTTAAATTTACAATATTAAAAAAAAAAAGATAATCATTTATATATATTCTATACAAATTTTATTTCTCTGATTTTTATTTAATTAATATAAAGATATCAGAGGAATGTTCAGTGCAATATTTTAACTTAAAAAAAAAACATCCTTCATTTTGGAATACAACAATAATAAAGGCGACCTACTTGATGGCATGTGCCATCAGGAAAACAATTAATATAACATTGGTCTTCATTGTCAAAGATTCTACAGTCTGCATTTATATCAGAACCTGCAATTCAATTTACAATAGAGAATTCTTATTAAAAATATTGAAACAATGTATAAAATTTATCAAGAAAAATAAAATAAAATAAAGATTATAATTGTGGATTCTTATTAAATATTGAAACAATATAAACAATTTATTAAGAAAAATAAAATAGAATAATAAAGATTATAATTATATTTCACCTAACACTGTAGTAGAAAATATTACAAGGAAAATCATGGAAAGAAGAAGGCAAGCAGAGAGAATAGAACCCATGACATTCCTCTCATTTGCCATCCCTTTTGAAATTATAACACATTTGTAGCAAATCAAGAATTTATAGATAAGAATGTGATCTAATTTAGAAAAAGGAGAAACTTGGCTCATTCTATTTTTAAAATAGAATACTTTCCCATTTTGATTTTAGGAGTTAATAGAGATTTTTGTGGAGGGCAAATATCTTTCTCATTCTATTTTTAAAATAGAAAGTTTGTAGGAACTCAACAATATGTGAAAATAAATAGAATTATTATTTTTAATTATGTATAGTATTTTAATGAAGTTTTGTTTATTTGAATTTTTTTTTAATTAACTTTACAAATAATAGATTAAAAAAAAATTCTATTAAAAAATAAAGTAATTCATATATAATAAAATAATTTTAAGTAACAAATAAGAGTTTATTTAATCAAAATAGTATTTATATTTTTTTCTACAAGTAAGAATAAAGATTGCATTTACCAATACTTATTTTAATGTATTTAATTAAGAGTTCTTTTATATTTTTTTTAATGTAAGATTTTTTTCAAAAAATAAAAATTAAATTTACATACAAAGTCAAAAAATCTTAATTTCAAAATAAATTAAATAGTGTAAACAATAATATGCTAATATATTATGTAAATATAGAAAAAGAACTGTATTACTATATATTATATTATATAAAAATTATATATTGAAGCTAGTATAACCATAACCTAGCATATCCATGACATGATCAATGATCTAATGTGGAATGATTCGGCATTATGACTGAATTAGTAAAACTACTTTGATATATACATGATACTCCAAAGTATTAGAGATCCTACATACAAGAGATTTACAAAACAAAGATTCAAAAGTTCTATGACTTCATTCGTACATAGGAATTTAACTTCTATATAGTTTTCATGTTGTTTTTCTTGGGATTTGAGCTTAAATCCTTGGAGCTAGAATGATTTTGGGGTGGTTCACATGTGATAAAAGAAATGAAAGAGCATAGTGTACCTCCTTAATCCTATCCACCACGAATTCCCTAGTTTCTTTCACATGTTGCTCAAAAGCTTTGTTTAGAATGTGGTCACTCTGCATTTCAAGGGTCTACTTAATTGCATCATACATTGATGAAATCCATTTTATGCTTGAATTAATTTCAAGGAAACAAGCCTCCTATATAACCCTTCCCTTTGAATAGGTCATGTAGTGTCCTAAAATTGCACCCTTTACAATTTTGACCACATTTGGGGCATTCACTTTAGTGCTCACATCCTCATGCTTGATTAGGACCTTGGCCCAAATATGCAGTACGACCAGGGAATGGTGCCTTGGTCCTCATTGGGACTACAAAACCATGCCATTGTCCTCCCTAATTGGGCCTTAATATAAACCCTTTGCTCTATCCAAATTTTGAGTGGGAAACCTTGCTTCATATCGGCTTGTGTCGGAGAATTAATATGTTTGACGATGGGAAAGTATATAAGGAGGTCTTCCTGTCTCATTTTGTATATAGCTAGATACATTCATAACAAGAGCGATATTGAGAGCACTATAATCAAGCAATCAAATATTCAAGCATTGAAGTATTCATCATCAAGTACTTCTAGAGGTCTTCAAGGCTGCATATTCTTCATCTATCGATTGTGGAGCAACTTTGCATCATTCATTTGCAAGCATGTGTGTGTGATTAGGGTTTTTGTCATGTCTGAGTCATTTCATACAACATATGTGATTACATTCAAGAAGAAAAGTGTAATGCCCCACCAAGAACCCCGAAGGAAAACCCATAACAAGGGTGAAACATTTTTATTTTTTTTAAGTATAAACATCATAAGTGCATTTACACAACATGCACGATAAAACAAGCGGAAGACTTACACCAAAATTACTTAAGGGTTACCAATGAAGAATTAACTTCAAGAATAATTTTCACAACATCATAAATCCACATATGCATCATTAACTCAATGATCACAAGAAGCCATAAGCAAATAAAGATTCATCATAGAAAGATAGAAAGCATACAACATAATTTCCACTTCAATAAGCATTTACTAACATCATCAAGGAAACTTGATAAAAACATCCAAACATAGGATTACATTGCTCTTCCAATACATAGCTTCTCAATAAACATAAAGGATAGATCTCATCCAATTACAAGGTTACATAAGATCAATATTACAATGATACAATAACCACGTAGGTCTACAAATACCAAAAATCTCCAAAACATGAGATGAAGCATGAGTTATGAACCACATAAACACCTATGAAGCCAATCCTCACATGAAGGCACAAATCCGAACATCCGATGGGAAGTGGCACTACCACCCAACCATGTAATTCCCAAATAGAATCACCGCACCATGCTAGGAGATAGTTGAGGACCCTCAAACAAGCATAAGCATGACATCATCGATAAAACTATATGACTCCATGACAAAACAATAAGACTCCACAAGAATCCAGGTGACTCAACTTCACAAACACAAGTGAACTGAGATCAAAAAACACAAGTGAACCAAATGAGAGAGTGTCATCACATAGCTTATGATGGTTACCTTGGTACAACCTCCATAGGTCTTGGCTCACTATCTTGGTAACCTCTCCCAACCATCTAGTTCCAACTTAGTCTCATGCGGACCCTACCAGCCTTTTGTGAAGACAAGGTGGTTGGTTTGCCATTTCAGGCCTTCTCGAAACATTATGAGCCCTGTACTAGCACTCACCTATGCACGAGGTACAATTATCTTTATTAATGTTATGATACTACCCACCTAATCATTTTATTAGATTATCATTTATTATCTGACTTTCGACAGGTTGTAATACCTACTACTTTGGGTGCAACCCCCAAGCAAAAGCCACTCTCTCAAAGGACACTACACAAGCATGGTCACTCCTCGAGGACCCTATGGTGAAGCAGACAACCATAACACCACTATCAGAAACAAGTGGTCAAACAAGGACATACTGACTCTTAACTAACCATAAGGCAAAGACACTACATGGTTAAGACAACGGAGCCAACATATATCACTTAGTCAAAGGTACCAATTACACCACCACATGATGACTGAACCACAGACCAAAATATCACAATAAACACTTGCACAGACAACTAAATACATCAAATCTGCACTCAGACAATCTTTGAAAATATCAGCATCATAAACACTGGCAACATCATTGATTGAAAATTAAATAAAACACTCCTTTCCAGTAGTCACACCTAACCAATATTCCAAATCTACCCATTTGGATCTCTAATTCATGCCTTAATTTTTATTCATAAATTTATTAACCACATAATAAAAATCACATGAAAATCACATTACATCACGCAATACCACTTTAAACATTCCATTTATAAAATTTAAGTTCTTAACACAAATCAGTTTGGAGACCTATGAGGGATCAAAGCTAAGCGAGGGTCAAACCAACCCGCGGTTGTGCTGTTGTCAAGGCAACAGACACCACTTACTGGTAACACCTACCACTTCAAACCGGTAACACTTACCACTTTGAACCGGTAACACTTACCAATTTGAACTATTGACACTTACCACTTCGAACCGGTAACACTTCCACTTCAAACTGGTAACACTTCCACTTCGAACCAGTGACACTTACCACTTCGAACCGGTAACACTTACCACTTCGAATCGATAACACTTACCACTTCAAACCGATGACACTTACCACTTTGATCCAGTAACACTTACCACTTCGAACCGGTAACACTTACCACTTTGAACCGGTGACACTTACCACTTTGAACAGATAACAGTTACCACTAGGAACATTCCACTTCCAAAATTATTTCACGGGCACACACATACAATGCCAATTTCTAAAATTTCAAGGAAGAGTTTTACCAGCAAGGTAAATGGTGAAATAAACACACTGGAAAGAATGACTAACAAAATCTTGACAATTTAGAAACAAGGAAGCACCCAGCCAACCCAATCTAAAGTTCATTCTTTCAAAAGAAGAGGTAAAGAAAGAAATTGATTTCCAAGAACAAAACACACAGTAGATAGAGAAATGAACCGTTTATTTCCTAAAAGCAACCATATGATTTAGGATTCCCAAAATCAACAACCACAGGCATTCTTTCTTCCATTTCAACATTCCAAAAAGAATCTATAGGTGAAATACATAAATTTCCATACACAAGAAGCAAACTGAAAATTTCAAAATAATTTCAAAACCAAAAGGGAACCTCCAACCTGAAGCAATTAGCAAGCAAAAGATATTAAGAAAATCCAATCTTGCAACCAGGACGAATTTCCAGCTCCTCCGAGAAGTTTTTCCATAATTTTCTCTCCAAAAATTCTCTTCTTATCCTGTCGTGAATTTCCAAAATGGATGCCCCAAAAATATCTTTTAACCCAAGCTTCTAGGTTAAAGTTTTCATCCAATCACATTTAAAAATTTTAAAACTAAAAAGGCAATCAGATTTATTTCTTTCCCAAAAATAATAATTCTTTCAAATGATTAAATTAAAAAGGCCAAATGGAAAGATACAAATGAAAGCTTTTATTTATTCCTTTTTCCATAAATATTTCCTTCAACATAAGCATTTTACCTTTTTAAATGGCTAGGCAATTTATTTATTTCACAAAAATGTCAATGCAACTTTACACAATAAATTAAACCATTTAACCATTTAATCTAGCAATTCATCAATTTGAATAATTCAATAATCATAGAGCATATTACTTAAATGATTACGTCAACACAAGATAGAATCATCTAATTAAATTAAATAACCATTTAAATAAATAGAAACTTGCAAAACCAAGACAAATCAAATGACGACTCTCAAATGACCAAACCAAGGCACCATGACACACATAACAACCAGACAGGGAAACACAACTGACTGACAACACTCACACGAGTGTAACTACAGTCAAGCTAGGGTACAACAACTATATCCTCCACTCCCATCAGATATATAAGGCATGCTCGGACCTGCGAAACCACGTGGAGTCAATACCCCGTACCTACCCGGTACTAGTACCTACAATGTTCTGCACCAAAGAACCACACGTGCATATAGACCAATATATATATTCAAACACGGTATGCACACCAATGAAGAAGAATCATGATATTCCCTGTCTCATCGGAGTGAGTGAAGGAAAATCACCCCTTCGCATCCCAATAGACTTGCAAACACGCAACATATAAATAACCCATCGCAATATAAGGGAAAAGTGTCAGTCTGTGATAATGATCCATAAGAATAACATTACTCATAAGCACTGAAATACTGCATAAAATCATACACCATAAATCCAAATAAAGCATGAAATAACATCGCATAATATCCAAATAAAAATACAAAAATGTTCCATAGAACAGTCACTGAAGTAACTCAAAACATACAAAAGAGGTTGATCGAGGAGGGGTACTACATCCTCCCCCCCAAGCCTAGGCTTACTCCTAGAAGCCTAAAATAGATAAGAATAAATCTCTCTCATCTTCATTGCATCTTTCGAAGTCGTAGAGGACTCATCACTGGAGTCCCATAGGACCCTTACCTGCTCGATGGTGTGACCCCTGAGGGTCAAATCTTAATGCTGGAGGATGCACATGGGCTCCATGGAAAGCTGCCCATCCTCGACCTGCAAAGAATTCCAATCAAGAACATGGGTCACATCACAATGATAAGGATGAAGAATAGAAACATGAAAGACATCATGGATGTGGAATAGATTTGACGGCAATGCAAGATGGTAGGCAACAGGTCCTATCCTCTCAAGGACCTGAAAAGGGCCTAGAAAATGAGGTGCCAACTTAGAACCCCTTCCATAATCGATCAGACTCTTCCACAGATGCACTCTCAATAACACACAGTCGCCAACCAAAAATTGGCGATCAACTCATGAGCATCGACATACTTCTTCTGCCTATCTTGGGCAGCAACCAAATGCCCATGAATCTTCTCAACCTGCTGCTCCATCTCACAAAGAAAATTTGGACCTATACACCCCCTATCCTCTAACCCATCCCAACTCAAAGGAGTATGGCAAGGATGACTATACAATGCCTGGAAGGGTGACATGCCTATAGAGTTGTGATATCCGTTATTATAAGAAAACTCCACAAGGCAAAGATATTCCTCCCAACGTGACTACTGATCCATAACATACATGTGAAGCATGTCCTCCAAGACCTGATTCACATGCTCAGTTTGACCATCGGTCTCTAGGTGATAAGCTAAACTGAAGTTCAACTGGGTCCCCAAAGCATGCTGAAGTGAGGTCCACAAGGCCAATGTAAAGAGAGGGTCTCTATCAGAAATGATCCGCCTTGGGATACCATGCAACCTCACCACATCTTTCAAGAAGACTCATGCCACCACTATTGCAGTATAAGAAGATCGAATAGGAACAAAATGAGCAACTTTGGTCAATCTATCAACAATGACCATGATGGCATCATGACGCCACGAAGAGACAGGCAACCCTACTATGAAATCCATGAAAATTATATCCCATTTCCAATCCAGTATCAAATTTGGTTGTAAAAGCCCTGCAGGGTGCTGATACTCCGCCTTCACCTGCTGACATTCCAAGCACTTGGACAGAAAATCAGCAATGTCACATTTCATACCAACCCAATTATATATCTATCTAAGATCTACGTGTACCTTCTTGACACTAGGGTGTTCCGAATAAGGTGCACGATGGGCCTCAGTCAAGATCATAACATGAAGACCCTCCAAAGGAGGTACATAAATCCGTCCATGATGTCTAAGAAGACCATCTGACTCAAGAGTATAACCATAATATCTACCCTCCAATGGTCTTCTAGACTCCACCACAGCTCTAACATCCTGATACCAGGTGTCCTGAGGAAGAGCTCCAAGAATTCTCTCACTCAAGTCCACACCAAGGGACAATGCTGCAACCTCATGCCACCTACAGCTCAAAGCATCTGCTACTACATTCTCTTTCCCCTGAATATAATGAATCTCAAAATCATACTCATAGAGGAATTCCATCCATCTTCATTGTCAAGCATTCAAGTTCGGCTGCATGAAAATATACTGCAAACTATGGAGATCACTATGTAGTTCAAACCGATGCCCCAACAAGAAATGTCTCCAATGAACCAACACATGCACTATAGCTGCCAACTCCAAGTCATGAACTAGATAGTTCAACTCATGATCCTTGAGTTTGTGAGAGTCATAGGCAACCACACCTCCATCCTGCATAAGCACCGCACCTATACCTTCTAAAGAGGCATCTATGCATACCATGAAATCTCTCAATGGGTCAGGAACTGCCAAAATTGGAGCACTAACAAGGAGTTCCTTCAAGGTACGAAAAGCCAATTCGCACTGCTCTAACCAAACAAACTTCTTCCCTTTCCTCTGAAGAGAAGTAATCAGATGGCCTATCCGAGAAAAGCTCTGAACAAAGAGACGGTAATACTCGGCCAAACCCATGAAACTTAGAACTCCATAAACTTGGTTGGCACTAGCCAATCAACAATGACTTGGATCTTAGAAGGATCCACAGATACACCTTCTCCCGAAACTATATAACCAAGATAGCTCACCTCTTACTGGAAGAAATCACACTTTACCAAATTCGCAAAAAGCTGATTCTCCCTCAAGCTCTGCAATACCTGACATAAGTGATCCTCATTCTCTTCCATGGATCTAGAATAAATCAATATGTCATCCAAGAACACATGAACAAAGTGGTCAAGGTAGGTGCGAAAAAACCCATTCATAAGACTCGTGAACACTGAAGGCGCATTCGTCAACCCAAATGGCACCACTGTGAACTCATAATGACCATTATGAGTATGAAATGCTATCTTATGAATGTGTGCATCATGAATGCACAACTGATGATACCAAGACTTCAGGTCTATATTAGAGAACACCTTGGCTTCCTTCACCTGATCAAATAGATCATCTATCTGAGGCAATGGATATCGGTTCCGGATGGTTACCTTATTCAACTGTCAATAATCAATGCATAATCGAAGAGAACCATTCTTCTTCTTGACGAAGATAACTGATGCACCCCAAGGAGAAACACTATGACAAATGAATTCCTTGGCCAACAACTCCTCAACTTGCAACTTCAACTCACTCAATTCCTCAGTATTCATCTGATATGGTGCTCTTGAAATAGGTTCCACACCAGGAACCAAGTCAATGCGAAAATCTATGTCTCGCTTCGGAGGCATACCGGGAATATCCAAAGGAAACACATCCTCATACTCTCGAAGAATAGGGTGACCATCAAGAGAGATTTCTCGACTCTCTCCCTCATCCACATCCTCAAGAGTAACTACAAAAAGTTGACACTCTTGATGCATGCACCACCTAAGTTGCATAGCAGAAATCATACGTAAGGATATCGATCGCTAAACTCCAACGATCCCCACTCTCCTGCCATGGTCATCAACACACTCTACTGTCTTCTGACGATAGTCTACCTGAGCATTATGAGATGATAACTAATCCATTGCCAACACAACTCCATAGGACCCCAAACAAATGACTCAAAGGTCCACTGAGGTGACAAAGGGTCCTAGGTCTAGCTCACAACTAGGGACGAAGGCATCTACACACACTCGCACACTAGTAGCCAACTCTACTTGCCACCTATCTGCCTGCTTAGCAGACATGAGTCCGCACCACTCCATAATGGATGAAGAAATAAAAGAATTTGAAGCACCAGAATCAAAAAGTATAGAGATAGGGATACCACGCAACACACCTGTGGTCTCAATCACAATACTCTGATGCTCAGCCTGGCGGTCATCCACCACTGCAAATACTCTATGGGATCTACCTACATTCCCCACTGTCGGCTTTGATGCAGCTGGCCTCTAACTGATGCACTGACAACCTAAACTGGCGCAGAGAATAGAACTCATCTTCTCGCAACTGCCTCCACTGGGGTGAGAGGAATCGTGCCTTGAACCTCTCAAAAAAGATCTCCCAAGATGCGGTGTTAATGCTCACACCGATCCTCTCCTCCTCTAATCTCCACCAGATAGATGTGAAGCTCTCAAGACGCATGATCGTGCATCTCACCTTGGTGTTGCTACTGTAAGGATACATAGAAAAACACCAGTCTAAACTGATAAGCCAGGTCTCTGCCTTGAGACAGATACCTTTTCCATCAAAGAAGGGAGGATTCGACCTCATCAAGTCCCTCATGTTCTCTAAGATAGCTAAATTTGGGTCCACTAGGACCTCTCTCCTTCTAGGATATCTCTCTCTCTGGAATCTCCTGAAGCGACTCCTCTACCTGGTCATGGATGGGCTGATCCACCTCGGGTCTGGGGCCTAGTCTAGCTAGCACCTCATGAAACATATGACGTGGCTCCTCCCTTTCAGGAACCTTCTCTACTGATGGTGTCCCTCCTGATGAACTGACTGATCTCTATCCACACTCACATGAGTGGGTGGTGGCGAAGGACTATAGCGGTTAGAACCTTGACCCCTTCCTCCTCCTCTGCCTCTAGTGTGGCCACCAACGTGGCCACCTCCCTTGGCTTTCCTAGCCATGACCTAAACACTACACAAGAGAAAAAGATTCAGATCCAAGGTAAAGAAAGACACAAGGAAGTCACACCAGAAGACCTACAGAAAAAGGTCAAGGCAAATGGGCACACTGCAAACCCAGAGTACCGAGTGTTGAAAGATGGGCTCTAATCAAATGTCATGCCCCGTCAGGAACCCTGAAGGAAAACCCACAACAAGGGTGAAATAATTTTTTTTTTTAAGTATAAACATCATAAGTGCATTTACACAACATGGATGATAAAACAAGCATAAGACTTACACCAAAATTCCTTAAGGGTTACCAAAGAAGAATTAACTTCAAGAATAATTTTCACAACATCATAAATCCACATATGCATCATTAACTCAATGATCACAAGAAGCCATAAGAAAATAAATATTAATCATAGAAAGATAGAAAGGATACAACATAATTTCCACTTCAATAAGCATTTACTAACATCATCAAGGAAACTTGATAAAAACATCCAAACATAGGATTACATTGCTCTTCCAATACATATCTTCTCAATAAATATAAAGGATAGATCTCATTCAATAACAAGGTTACATAAGACCAATATTATAATGATGCAATGACCATGTAGGTCTACAAATACCAAAAATCTCCAAAACATGAGATGAAGCATGAGTTATGAACCACAGAAACACCTGTGAAGCATATCCTTGCATAAAGGCACAAATCCGAACATCTGATGGGAAGCGGCTCTACCACCCAACCATGTAATTCCCAAATGGAATCACCCCACCGTGCTAGGAGATAGTTGAGGACCCTCAAACAAGCATAAGCATGACATGGTTGACAAAACTATATGACTCCATGACACCACAATAAGACTCCACGAGAATCCAGGTGACTCAACTTCACAAACACAAGTGAACCAAATGAGAGAGTGTCATCGATAGCTTAAGATGGTTACCCTAGTATAGCCTCCATAGGTCCCGACTCACTATCCTGGTAACCTCTCTTGACCGTCCGTTTCCAACTAAGTCTCATGCGGACCCTACCAGCCTTTCATGAAGATAAGGTGGTTGGTTTGCCATTCCAGGCCTTCTTGAAACATTATGAGCCCTATACTAGCACTCACCTATGCACGAGGTACAATTATCTTTATTAATGTTATGATACTACCCACCTAATCAGTTCATTAGATTACAAGTTATTATCTGACCTTCATTGGGTCGTAATACATACCACTTTGGGTGCAACCCCCAAGTGAAAGTCACTCTCTCAAAGGACACTACACAAGCATGGTCACTCCCTGAGGACCCTATGGTGAAGAAGACAACCATAACACCACTATCAGAAATAAGTGGTCAAACAAGGACATACTGACTCTTAACTAACCATAAGGCAAAGACACTACATGGTTAAGACAACGGAGCCAACATATATCACTTGGTCAAAGGTACCAATTACACCACCATAGGATGACTGAACCACAGACCAAAATATCACAATAAACACTTGCAAGGACAACTAAATACATGAAATCTGCACTCAGACAATCTTTGAAAATATCAACATCATAAACACTTGCAACATCATTGATTGAAAATTAAATAAAACTCTCCTTTCCAACAGTCACATCTAATCAATTTCCAAATCAATATTCCAAATCTACCCATTTGGATCTCTAATTCATGCCTTAATTTTCATTGATAAATTTATTAACCACATGATAAAAATCACATTACATCACGCAATACCACTTTAAATATTCCATTTATAAAATTTAAGTTCTTAACACAAACCGGTTTGGAGACCTGTGAGGGCTCAAAGCTAAGCAGAGGTCAAACCAACCTACGGTTGTGCTGTTGCTGAGGCAATAGACACCACTTACCGGTAGTGTTGCTACCACTGGTAACACTACCACTACCAACCGGTGACACTTACCACTTTGAACTGGTAACACCTACCACTTTGAACCGGTAACACTTACCACTTCGAACCGGTGACACTTACCACTTCAAATCGGTAACACTTACCACTTCGAATCGGTAACACTTACCACTTCGAACCAGTGACACTTACCACTTCGAACCAGTGACACGTACCACTTCAAACCGGTGACACTTACCACTTCAAACTAGTAACACTACCACTTCAAACCGGTAACACTTACCACTTCGAACATTTTATTTCCAGAATTATTTCACGGGCACACACATACAATGCCAATTTCTAAAATTCCAAGGAAGTGTTTTACCAGCAAGGTAAATGGTGAAATAAACACACTAGAAAGAATGACTAATCAAATCTTGACAATTTAGAAACAAGGAAGCACCCAGCCAACCCAATCTAAATTTCATTTTTTCAAAAGAAGAGGTAGAGAAAGAAATTGATTTCCAAGAACAAAACACATAGCAAATAAAGAAACATATGATTTAGGATTCACAAAATCAACAACCACACGCATGCTTTCTTCCATTTCAACATTCCAAAAAGAATCTACAAGCAGAATACATAAATTTCCATACACAAGAGGCAAACTAAAAATTTCAAAATAATTTCAAAACCAGAAGGGAACCTCCAACCTTGAAGCAATTAGCAAGCAAAAGGTATGAAGAAAAGCCAGTCTTGCAACCAAGACGAATTTCCAGCTCATCCAGGAAGTTTTTCCAAAATTTTCTCTCCAAAAATCCTCTTCTTCTCCTACCGTGAATGTCGAGAACGGATGCCCCAAAAATATCTTTTAACCCAAGCTTCTAGGTTAAAGTTTTCATCCAATCACATTTAAAAATTTTAAAACTAAAAAGGCAATTAGATTTATTTCTTTCCCAAAAATAATAATTCTTTCAAATGATTAAATTAAAAAGGCCAAATGGAAAAATACAAAAGAAAGCTTTTATTTATTTCTTTTTCCATAAATATTTCCTTCAACATAAGCATTTTACCTTTTTAAATGGCTAGGCAATTTATTTATTTCACAAAAATATCAATGCAACTTTACATAATAAATTAAACCATTTAACCATTTAATCTAGCAATTCATCAATTTAAATAAATCAATAATCACAGAGCATATTAATTAAATGAATACGCCAACACAAGATAGCATCATCTATTTAAATTAAATAGCCATTTAAATAAATAGAAACTCACAAAACCAAGACAAATCAAATGATGACTCTCAAATGCCCAAACCAAGGCACCATGACACGCATAACAGCCAGACAGGGAAACACAACCGACTGACAACACTCACACAAGTGTAACTGCGGTCAAGCTAGGGTACAACAACTATCTCCTCCACTCCCATCGGATATATAAGGCATGTTCAGACTTGCAAAACCAGGTGGAGTCAATACCCCGTACCTACCTGATACTAGTACCTGTAATGTCTTGCACCAAAGAACCACATGTGCATATAGACCAATATATATATTCAGACATGACATGCACACTGATGAAAGAGAATTGTGACATTCACTGTCTCACCGGAGTGATTGAAAGAAAATCATCCCCTTACATCCCAATACACTTGCAAACACACAACATATAAATAATACATCACAATATAAGGGAAAAGTGTCAATCCATGATAATGATCCATAAGAATAACATTACTCATAAGCATTGAAATACTGCATAAAATCATACAGCATAAATCCAGATAAAGCATGAAATAACATCGTATAATATCTGAATCAAAATATAAAAAATTTCCATAGAACAGTCACTGAAGTATTTCAAAACATACAAAAGAGGCTGATCGAGGAGGGGTTCTATAAAAATCATCTTTATCAGTCATTGTAGATCTGAGGTATACCTTTCCATCATTAATTTTAAGTATTTACATTATTCCATTCAAGATCAATTCCTAAACCAGGGCTTGACTTAGGAAAACCCCTATTTCCAACCTATTTCCCCTTTTTTCTATGTGCAGGAAATAGGTACGGATATGCAATCTTCAGAATAAGCTTTATTTGTAGAGACAAATCAGCCCTTTTTGGCATACAAAAAGTAGGACCATGGCTCCCACCACCACGATCTCGACATTTTTTTATCTTTTTTAGGGATCAAGTCTAAATCTTCATACATTGCTTAGATTCAGGTGCATGCAAAGATCCTGCATCTGTAGCTCACTATTTTCTCATTTTTACGTTCATTTTTCAACACTTTACCTAATTTCAACATTTCAATTTACAAAAGAGGAAATCAAAATTAATTCAATCCATTTAGTATTAAGTCCCTATCTGATTTGTGATTGAATCAATTGGATTCCCTTCCCTCTTTTGAATGTAATGGTCCTAAGTGAAAATATTTAGTAGTTTCTCCTTTCTTGTTGCAAACCCTAAATCAATGTTCAACATTAAATTTTGGTGAACCTGACTCCTTACACCTTTAATTTTGATTCATGTTCTCATATCTGAGTGTTTATGCAATTTAAAATTCAATTTTTCATTTACAAGTTTGATTTCCTTGCAAATTTTAAAAATCTAGAGGTTAATTTCACTAAAACCCTAATTTTTAAATTCAAAATTGAGCTTGTGAATTGCTTAATTTGGATTATTTATTTCAAATTTGAGTTTTTTTCAATTTCAAAATTCAAATTTTCATCTACAAGTTTAATTTCAAATTCAAATTTTAGATTAAGTGGTTAATTTAAAAAATCCTGATTTTTTTAAATTTTTAAATTTTAAAAATTGAGCTTGTAGGTTGCTTAAATTTTGAATTTATTATTTTAGAGCTACCTCAAATTCAAAATTGCAATCTTGGATCATATTTCAAATTTAAATTTTAAAATTTAGTGGTTAATTAAAAGAGTCCTAATTTTAAAAATTAAATTAACCTTGTGGGTTGCCCAATTTTAGATTAATCATTTAAATTTCAACCTTAGATCTAATTTTAAATTTTAATTTTAAAATTAAGAGCTTCTTTTTACAAGGCCCTAATTTAAATTTAAATTTCCTTTGGATAATTTTAAATTCAAAATTTTAAAATTAAGAGGTTGTTTTCACAAAGCCCTAATTTTTAAATTATTCTTTGCTTATTTAATTGAATAATCATTTTTCTAAAATTTTGCATTATTCAATTATTTTGCAAGTTTCAAATTTCAAATTCAAATTCTAATTTTCCCTCCTTTATTCAAATTTCCATTCATGAATGGGGTGAACATTATTATGGTTAAACGACATATGAGTTTCTTGTTTGATCATAAGTGCATATGGAGTTCTTATCTTATTTTGCTAATTCAATTTCAAGTTACATTAAAGATGTCCATGATGTTCCCTTTCATGCATATGATGATAATTTAGTTCTACCTTTCAACTATAGCTATGATTTACCCTCTCCCCAAAATTGATCTCATTAATGAGGGCACATTGGTGCAAAAAGGGAATATGGACACTTCTTTCAAGGATCTCCCTCTTAAAGATTAATGTTTGGAGAATTGTGTTCCTTTTTCTCCTAAAAATACCTCCCCATAAGGATTATTTGGTGCAAGAGAATGATATTGTAGCTACTTTTCCTAGCAATGCCATACCTTTTTTTCATGATCTTTCCCCTAGAGATGAAGCATTAATGACATTTGATAGTCCCTTTCCTAATGATTGTCCTAATCATAAAGATAACCTAGAGCAAGAGGATGATACCATTCCCCATCATTATAATGTTTCCAATGCTCTCTCTCCAAAAAATTAAGAACCTAACAAAGATTCAAATCAATGAAATTCATTTTGCTAAGAACCCTAAGATTGTTCCTAATTATCATGTTGTGCCTTACACATATAATAATGAAGTGTTTTCTTTATAAACTGATGAGAACATATGAATTGATGCATAATATGCTTTCTTAGCTCCTGCAATCCTCTCTCCAATTCAAACAAATACACCATCTCCTACTAAATAAGTTCTTAAATAAGATCTCTTGGAGGATGATTGGGAGTCCTTAGATTTCACACCTTCTTTTTGTAGAAAATTTAAGATGCCTGAATTTGATGCTCAATTTTTTTTTATCTTAACACATGTATAGAAACTGATTAGGCCTCTTTAAACTTCAATCCAATTCCACCTAAAATGGAATCCTCTCTTGATACCACACATGAATACAATGGACAAGTTATAGGATTTGTGCAACAAAGTCTTGAAAGTCACGAGAAATCACACTTTTCTAATAAAAATCTAGGTTTCCAACCTCTTCCTTTGTCAAAATCCCATCCCCCATTATCTAGTGAATCCATATCTTCTCATTCCAATTTTGTGCTACAAAAATATAATGTTTTGATTGATCTTCTCAATGCCAATTTAATCTCTCTTCTTTGGCCTAAAAGAAGAAGTAAATGTAGAAAACATTTAGAAAAATATTCTTTTTGTAAATATCATCAAATTCATAATTATTCTACTAATGTGTGTCAAGCCTTGAAAACAAAAATACAACATTATATTGATTTAGGGATCATAAAAATAACATCTGACAATGAATGGCATATTCCTCATAATCATTTCAATTAACATTAAGTTCCTATTATGTTTCTCTTCATTATGTGATATTGTTAGCCTACCTATTGGGGGCTCATTTTCATTCATGATGGTACAATTTCAGGTGTAGTCATACTTAGTGAGCAACATGATAGTCTATTTATTCTTGTCTCTATTCTTGGGGGGCAAGAATATTATCCTTCCTCTTTCTAAATGTTCACCATACGTGTGTGTCCCTTGTTAGGACCTATTCATTGTTTGAAACAATATGCCTATTATGAATAATATTTCCTAAGGAAATGCATTATTCTTCCTAATGTATCCTTGTCTTCTTACTTGGGGAGCAAGGATAGCTTTTTCCCTTCCTCTCTTTCTATCAAAAGTATCACTATTCCCTTTGGGGGTTGCATTATTCGTGTGTTGATATTCTTTCTTGCATGGAACAGTATGTCTCTTTTGACTAATCACTCCTTAGGGGGAATTTGTGATCTTTCTTTCTTCTTCTCTCTTTTTCTCTTCAAATATTACCTCTTCTTTTGTGTTTCATTATTCATAACTTGATGTCCTTTCTTGCATATAATTATCCTTCATGTGAGTACATGTGTGTCCCTTGTTAGGACCTATTCTTTGTTTGAAATGGTGTGTCTTAAATTATGAATAATCTCTCTTTGGAAGTTGTATAATTCTTCTCATCATCCTTACACTTGGGGGGCAATGATCTCTCTCTCTCTCTCTCTCTCTCTCTCTCTCTCTCTCTCTCTCTCTAATCCTTCCTAAGGATCCACTTTTCCTTTGAGTGGTATTTGCTTGTTATTTGATTTCATTACTTGTGTGAATGTGTTGTTTTCTCAAGGATTCTCTCTTAAGTAAGAGGTGTAAGTCATTCGATATAACCTCTTCTTCACTTGGAAATGTATATCTATTAAAAACTTACCCCCTCTCATTGGGTCAAAAGTGTGTCATCCTTCGTCAATAATCTCTTTCACCTAACAATAAGGAAAAGGTATGCATTCTTGTTTTCCTTCCCTTATTTTGGTAGAAGATGCTATGTTTTTTCACAAAAATCCTCTTGAAGGTAGGTGTATTTTGATAAAAGATCTCTTCTCCTCTAAGAATCTCCTTTACTCTTGTTCCAAGATATCTCTTTTTCAACTATCTTATCCTTTCTTGAAGAGTATCTCCTATTTAGCATGCATTTATGACACTATTTCCTAAAGGATATCTCCTTGGTTTTGAAGGTTGGTATCATTGTTTTTAGCTTCCTTGAGACATCAACATAGGCCTATGTTGATTTCTTAAGGATGGGGCCACCCATATTGCTCCCTTTGTACCATATTGTACTATATTTTTACATAACATTTTTGCATGTCTTAAATGGGGTGTTCATTCTTGAAACCAAAGAAAAACTCTTACACGAGATGCTTCACGCCCAAAACTAGACACAACATATGATATATGTCTTAGAGGAGGAAACACATCACCAAAACTAGAGAAAAACTCTTACATGATATGTCCTCGAAACCATGCATGTATCTATTTCAATAGGGGTTACACATTCTTGAAACCAAAGCAAAACTCTTAAAAGAGAAGTTCAAAAATTTACACATTATCCCCTTGGCATTTGCACACACAGAGCCTCTTGGTATTTTCATTTACATTACATGTCTTAAAAAGGTTGAAGCACACTCAAAACCAGAGGAAAAAAATCTTACACAGGGTGCTACACACTTGAAACTAGACATCACTTGCACACATGCACAAGGATGAGTGGAACTAGCGGAATAGGGCTAGACTATTCCTACTCTCATTTTGACTCTCCTCCCCAAAATGAATCGCCTAGTTGCAAACATCTAGGGGAAAGGTATCTATGTCCTCTCTCATCATTCTTCTCATGGACACCTAGAAATGCATATCTAGCATGTATTCATTCTCTCTCTTCTTCCTCTCATGAACTCATAACTTTGTTATTGATAGTTCATGGATGATGTTTTCTTTTCTCTTTTATGTAATTGCTTATGTTCATGAGATGGAATTTTTCAAGAATGATATTAATTGTTGAGACATTTTTGATATCAAGGTCTCTTCAGCTAGTTTATTTGAGGTCTTGTTTCGGTCTTTAGCTTTTATTGTGTGACTTTTTGTGTCTTTGTCTTTGTTTGCCTTTTTTTCTTTTTTTGCCTTTTTGTGTTTGCCTTGTTTTTGTGTGTCCTTGCTTATGTTTGAGTGAGTTAAGATCCTAAGATTGGTGGCTTGGTTCCTCAAAATTAGTGATGTCTTATACTCCTTGTGATCTTTCTCCGCTTTCATCTTCTTCTTCATTCCTTTTTCTCCTACTTTAGTGTGAGTATTTGCATAAGCTCATAGTCCCACTAAATTGGAGGCTAAATGTAGTGTCCTAAAATTGCACCCTTTGTAATTTTCACCACATGTGGGGCCTTCACTTTAGTGCTTCCATCCTCATGCTTGATCAGGACCTATTTATGCCTCTATCATGAAATAATGGTCATATTTTCACATTATACCTTGTTGGGACCCTTAACCCTAGCCAAAATATGGGGTAGGACTAGGGCGTTGTGTCTTGGTCCTCACTAGGACCATGGCGTCACGCCATGGTCCTCCCTAATTGGGTCCTAATTTAAACCCTTTTCCCTATCCAAACTTTGAGCGAGAAACCTTCCTTCATGTCAACATGTGCTGAAAAATCAATATGTTTGTTGATGAACAAGTATATAAGGAGGTCTTTTGCTCTATTTTGGATATAGGTGGATACATTCATAACAAGAGACATATTGGAAGCACTATAATCAAGAAATCAAGCATTTGAGCATTGAAGTATTCATCATCAAGCATTTATAAAGGTATTCAATGCTGTATATTCTTCATCTATCAATTGTGGAGCAACTTTACATCATTCATTTGTAAGAATGTTTGTGTGATTAGGGTTTTGTCATGTTTATACCATTTCATACAACATATGATTACATTCAAGAAGCAAAGAATCATTATCAATCATTGTAGATCTAAGGTATACCTTTCCATCATTTATTTCAAGTATTTGAAATATTTCATTCAAGGTTAATTCCTAAATCGGGGTTTGACTAAGGAAAACCAATATTTCCAACCTGTTTCCCCTTCTTTCTATGTAGGAAATAGGTACGAAGCTGCAATCTTTAGAGTAACCTTTATTTGGAGAGACAAATCAACCATTTTCAACGTACGAAAAAGTAGGAGGACCATGGTGCCCACCACCATGGTCTCGACATTTTTTAGTTTTTTTAGGGATCAAGTCTGAATTTGCATATACTGCTCAGATCCAGGTGCATGCAAAAATCACGTATCTGTAGCTCACTGTTTTCTCAGTTTTACGTTTGTTTTTTATCACTTTGCCTACTTTCAGCATTTGAATTTAAAAAAGAGGAAATCAAAATTAATTTAATCCATTTAGTATGCAGACCTTATCTGATTTGTGACTGAATTTAGTAGATTCCCTTCCCTCTTTTGAATGTAATGGTCCTAAGTGAAAATATTTAGTGGTTTATCCCTTCAAAGTTTCAAACTCTAAATCAATTTTCCACATTACAGGTCATAATTTTGCACTACTTTCTCCATAGTGTCCTCTTCTAAATAATCTTAACAAATTCAATTACTTAATGAACAATGAAAGAGAAGAGCTGAAGCAAGTCGTGACAATTTGAGAGGAAAATGGATAATACCTGAGATTGGCTTATAATCCTTAGAGCTTATAGGCTAGATACACCATTACTAATCATCACCCATATGCATTACACCACTTGGGATTTAAAAATGAAAACTTTCTACATCTGAGCATGGTCGAAGCATCCTAAAATTGGGTATTCCTAATTTTTGATGGAAGTCACAAATCTATAATTTCTTCAAAATTCATAAGTCTAAGCTTGTGAAAACTGACCTAAATGTTTTGGTCCCTTTTGAACATATGCATTGACCAAGTAGATTCAATGCAAATAAACATATGAAGTTGCAATCTATAAAGGAACAAAGCAAAAAAATTTATAAGGTTCATTTCTCTCTTCTCAATTTGTTATTTCTCTAAAGAAAGATATGATGAATAAGCTGAAAATATCAATCCAATGGAGACAAAAATAAATCAATTAAAAACCAATAGAAATTTTGAAAAAGAGTATATGACTGAACAAATATTTATTCATGTGTGATAATCATTATTAAATGATAGGAAAGATGTTCATGTAGAATTGTTACACCAATTTCTCATGCGATAGACATAAATGTACACCTTGATGTAATCAACATTGTCAAAGAACAAACACTTATGAGGTTGACAAGAAATTACATGATAGGATAGGCCACCTTCAAGCCATGTTAGACATAAGAATCGTAGTCATGGACAAAATATGAAATGGCAATCTTCTAAGGAGAACAGTGGGTAGCAGATAGAGGAATTTTATTGAAGATATCAATCTAATTAAAATATGGTGCACAATCACAATACCAATAAGTTTTGTGATGAAAGTATAGAGAAAGGACAATGTAGATTGGAAAAGCATATATTTCACAAGGTTATTAATAGAAAAAATAAGAGAGTACTAAGAATTTTTGAGATGATTACCATGATGGATATAATTTATGATGGAGAAGCCTAATTCTAAGTCACATGAGGAGAGGGTAAGTTTCAAATGCAGGTGAGAGGAGAAGAAAAAAATGTCCCTATTTTTATGCATAAGTAGTTGATATGCAGTAGTGGCAATTTGGAGAATTTTTCAGGGAGTGGGTAGGTATAAGGATTTGTCCATGTAACTATTTTGAAATCTCCAAAGCAAATAGGAGCAACTCATCAACTTTGATGAGCTGAGATATTAGCTCCTTTTATTCTTAAAACTAATAATTTTTTACCATGTTCTAATTAGTATAATGGGATAGTAATGATGTATTAGACTTTGACTATGTGCACTACGTATGTTAAATGAACTCATTAATTCTTGTTTTGTCTTTGCCAATTATTCTTGTTGTCGTGTGGATTATAATAGGTGATATCATGTGTAAAATGTATAAGTGTTTTGATTAATTAAAATAGATATATGTGTATGCTTGTATGTTCTATCTTTTTAATTGCAGGAATAAATATGATGTTGCAGTGGCAGTTTTTCTGTCACGTCATGAAGGTAGTTGGAGATTTTCAAGGGGCGGTTAAAAGTTTAAAACAACAAAGAGAATAATGGGTGTAAGGAGCGGCAAAGGAGTAGCATGGCGCACAAGACTCATTTATGTCTGTCTTCAGTAAACATTAAATCTTGTAATACCACCATGCTATATTCTTGGATGTAGTTTAGTAGTGATCCACGTTTTCAGTGGCTTAACTCCATTTGTTCTCTATCATAAATACTCTCTACATTATTTCATCAGCGTGACCTAGATTGTAGGGATTTATTGTAGTTTTCTTTTAAATAAGACTTTGCACCTCTTCTCAGAGGTTAGAGAAAGAGAAGGGGAAAAGATACAGAAGATTTAGAAATAAAGTTGCAGAGTATTTTTAGCTTTCTTTCATTTTGTATGTTGTATTGACTTTTGAAAGACAGTAAATAAAGTGATACTATTCTAAGTATTTAGAGTTATCTTTGGAAGCCTGGATGCACTCATCCAAGGGGGCCCACTTGGTGAGTATTCATGTGCATTTGTTAACTTAGTTTCCCTTTCTGTTGTAGTAGTCATTCTTGCAATTGACAATTCCTACAACCACTGGAAACAGATCCTGTGACTATTCCCACAACCAAAGCAAACAGAGTAATTCTTCTTTGTCAGCTTTAGACTTAGTTAAAAAGTTATTTAATTGGGCTTTATGTTAATGCAGAGTTTTCTTGTAGCCATTCAGTTGTTACAATTCTTTCTTACTTGTTTCAAATAGGTTTAGTTGTTGCAGTAATGCAAAATAGCTATTGCAGGAACTTAGTGCACATATAGTGCAGACCCATTTCAAGTAATGTGTCCCTAGGTTGATAAACAAATGAACTTTAGTTATGGAGATAATAACTTCATAGAGTGAATGTCCAAACTTTGGGTTGATACTTTATCTATAGTTATTGTTCCTATTGGTGAAGCAAACATTTTTGGCATCGTTGTCGAGGATGGTGTAAAGCTAAGAACCTATTATGGTTATTAATTCTTAGCTTTCAGTATAGTTTTTTTTTTATAAACTCTACTTGTTTAAAGTAATTCTCATGAATTTGCATGCATAGATGAAGAAGAGATTTTCAATCTACATTCCTTCCTAGCTGTCCTAACCATACAAGACTCAATCCATATGACCCCCCAGATGTAAATCCTTTTGCTACACTATACCAAACTCCAGATAATTTGAACCCTCTTGAATTTGAAATTCTGAAGAACGGCCTCCATTTCCTCTTTGGACCTCTTGAAGAGGAATTTCGTTTGGTAACTCCTCCCTAAATCCCAATGCAAGGAAATCCACCCCCTGGTGGGAATAACCCACCTCCACCTGTGACTCCAATGTTTGATTTTTCTATTTTTGATCAACATGATAATGTTAATCTTAAGAACATTCCAGCTTCTTCCCTTCCTAAATTCTATGGATTAGTGACAGAAGACCCCAACACTCTCTTGTTTTAGTTTGATTTCCTCTGTAGGAGTTTTGATTATACTATAGATACCCATAGACTCAAAATATTTCTTGCCACTTTGAAAGAGTCAGCTTTGAGATGGTTTATGAGTCTAGGGAGTAGCACAGTCACTACATGGGATGAGATGAAATGGTTGTTTCTTTTGAAATACAAGGATTATTCTAGAGGGACTGACCACCATGGGGGTGATATTTTTAGAATGACACAGAAAGAAGATGAGAGTCTAGAGGATTATCTAGAGAGATTTCTATTCAGTGTCAAAAAGTCCAAGCACAGTACTCTAAATGAAGAGTCTCTTAAGTTAATATTTCTAAGAGGAATCGGTGATGAATGCATAGATGCTTTGGACCTTATGGGAGGAGGTGACATAACATGATCAACATGGAATGACATTGGAAAAATTTGTCAAAAGTATTCTAGATCTTCTTCTAAGAAGAGTAGGCATTTCAAGCTGGGATTTTCTTCATCAACATCCAGTAATAGAGTTTCTCGAATGGAGCTTAGCCATCTGCTAAAGGATTTTAAGGAGGATATCATAAACAATATGGCTACTCAATTGGACACACTTTCAGCTAAGAAGAAACATGAGGAAGCTGATGTAGTTCTTGTAGAATTCTGCCCATATTGTAAACAAAGGAAAAGAGACTGCAGATGTAAAATGGTTGCAAATATTGAAGTTCCTGATTTCAAGACAATACAATGTGATGATGAACATTTTTTCTATGTTGCTCAGAGAAGGCCAAATTTTCCAAGACAAGGTATGCCTCTCGATCCACTTTCTTTTTCTAGTTATAGTGGAAATTCCTATGCACAAAATAAACAATGGAAATGCTCAAAATTTTGGAAATTATCAAAATTGGTATAATCCTCAAGGCCAAGGGCAGCATTTTTCTAATCAAACTCCATAGTGGAAACAACCACAAGGAAATTGGTCCCAACCTCAAGAACCATAGCAACAATTCCAAGGGAATTGACAACCTGCTCCTCAATGGAGAGGAGATAAGCCATGGGCAAATCAGTCATCTGTTTATCAGCAACCTATGTCGTAGCCACAACCACCTACAATAATGACTCCTCTTGCAACCAATACTATTCCACCTAAACCTACAGAGTTTCCTACTCAACCAATGCCAAATCCTAATAACAAGCCTCAGCAATAACAACAAGTTTATTCAGTTGATCCCAATCAATACCTGACTTATTCTCTTTTTATAAGTGATATTCACCTCAGGTTTGGGACAACTTTACCCAACCCATCTCCACCAGTTATAACTGAGATAGAAAAGGAACAAGAAATCTCTAGTCCAACAGCTCAAATACATCAAAATCAGCAAATACTCCCATTTCCTCAAAGGTTGCAAGCTAAAGAGATTCTACAAGAAGAGGAAATAAGTTTTGATATCATAGATCAATCAAAAGACGTATGTGTTAAAATTCCATTGTTACAAGCTATTAAGGAAGTCCGTATTTATGGTAAGGCACTTAAGGAGGCATGTTTGAAGAAGCCTGGTAGAAAGAAAAAGGATCCACAAACAATGCATGTAATGGGTCAATTGGCTGATATCATGTTAGGAAAGGTTTCAATTCCTAAATATACTGATCCTGGTAGCCTTGTTGTGAAAATAGTCATCAATGGCACTCAGATAAAGAATGCTTTAATAGATTTGGGAGCAGCCATCAATGTAATGACAAGAGATGTTATGCAGAAACTTAACATAACTGGTCTTAGACCTACACCTATAGTCCTATAACTTGTTGAGAGTTCCACAGTTTGGCCTAATGGTATGATTGAAGATGTGGTTGTTACTTTGGATTCTTAGGAATATCCTACAAATTTTATGATCTTGTCTCCTAAAGCTACATTGGGAGGATATAAAGTTATCTTGGGAAGACCTTGGCTTTCTACAGCTGATGCATATATTGGATGTCAGTCAGGAGATATGACTATTTCAGATGGCAATACAACCAAAACTTTGGCTTTGTATTCTCTTGCTCAGTCCCAACTTGATCAATAGCAAGTCATTTGGCCTAACATGGGAGAAGAATTTGAGGAAGGAGTTGACTTTGTCAATAATCTTATGATGATTAATAGAGAACCGTTCATACAACTTCATGATAATGATTCAATTCTCTATAAAATTCTCAAAAATCAGTTAAGACAAGGGCAGCAATCACAAGAGTTAGTATCAAATATTCCAACATAAGATTTTCCTATAGCCACTGATATTTTGCATACCTTGTTGCTGCAGGAAGTCTTTACTTCTCATCTTTCTGAGGCATCTCAGGTTGATCTTACTGTCAAAGTGGAAATGGATCTAAACAAATATTTGAATATCAATAATAAACTTACAAGGATTCAAAGAATAACACTAGTTGACTTGCTTAAATGTCATCAACACTCTTTTGCATGGGATTACAAAGAGATGCATGGTATTTATCCTACAGTTTGCACCCACTATATCTACATAAAAGAGGACTGTAGACCACTTAGACAGTCATAGAGAAGAATTAATCCTGCATTAAAAGAAATAGTTAAAGAGGAATTGCAGAAATTATTAAATGTTGGATTTATCTATCCTATCTCAGATAGTCAATGGGTATAGGACATGGAATTTCACTTGACCTAATTGAAAAAAGAAAAAGGATAAGGGTTGAGAGAGACTATTCTAACTCTAAGAATGTAGGAGAAATTGACAATCTTTGATGAAATTCTAACTAAGTCTTGCTTTAACATGTGGCAAACATCTCCTCAAGGCTACTGAAATCTTCTAAGTATAGCTTTATGATTTTTAAATCACCACTGCAAGCATAGACACCATCATGTTGATGCATATCAACGAAGAGGCAATAATTAAAATTAAGCTTAAGCTGAATGACTCCAATTGACTATGCAAGACAAGTCTACAATCAGCAAACTGCTAGCAGTATGGACATACAAATTTCACCATTGATCACACATAGTTCTTCCATTCATCTAAATAACTTGAAATCAAATTGAGAAGTATAGAGACCATGCAAATTGTTTAATCAACACATAGAATTCGCCATTTCTTTAATAAAGTTTACATGTCTTTTGCAACAATGTCTTAGCAACAATCTTTGCCTTCTCTTTCTACTCTACTCTGAAAAGCTATCTATCTGCCTCTCTATTGACTGTTCGCTATTTTCTAACTATTGACTCTGACTATTAACCTTACAAATGAAGAAATGAGACTTTATCTATTGCTCACATTACAATTCAATGGCTCAGATCAATTTGAGGTCAATGACCAAGATTACAAGATATAAACCCTATTGCAAAGCATTTAATGCTTGACCAATGATATGCTTACATTTGAGGGGACACGTGTCATTCTTACAAAATTCAACTAAGAAATGGCATGGGTAGGTACTTCGATCTTTGTGCCCATGTGTTAGTTATCTTCTTGTTAGGTTCTTTGAATCCGGATGCCTTATTGTGAAATAATGTGATTGGATGTAATGATGATTGGGTGCCACCTTAGCTTGATTGATTGTGTAACTCATCACAAGTTGTAACTGAATGCGGCATATCTCTTGATACTCAACATGTGCAAGTGCTTGATGTGACGACGACTCCACTCATGTCGATCTTCTAACTTTGATTAAGTCTTATGAAATAGTCATAGGTCTTGATCACCTGCATTCGCGAGCTTTCATCTAGCTATACTAGCAAAGATTCTTGGATTTCCGAAGGAAATTCAAGATTGTGGAAATTCTTCTGGAGTGTGTAATGCTGCCGCTTATCTCGCCTATACTTGGTCCTCATTATGCCTTGAAGTACATATTGCACCTGGAGTGACTCCTATCCCTGCCTTGCATGAGCTTGCGATGTGATGTGTTGCAATATCTCCCTTCCTGATGAGAGCTGGCCTTGCTTGTCCAATATTTGTTATCTAGATCATTGTCGTAGATGGCCTTCCCGTTGTCACGACTTTTGTATATCATGTTCGTGAAATGAGATATGTGAAATGCTTCGCAGATTGCTTCCTCAAATAGATAATCTATCTCTCTCCCATCGAGTGCGGTAATCACTCTTCTATGAGGATCATAGTGTCTTGCACACTTGATGATGTTGCACTACACTGTTAAAGGGAAGTTGACTGCCTTGATGATGCCACTTTCAATCATAGCCTAGGCGGGTCTTGTTGGCCTGGTGATATAAAAGTGTGCCTTGAAATTTCTTCATGTTGATGCGTCCAAGGTTGGTGTCATCTACGTCGTTCCAATATTACACGATCTTTGACTCGACGATGACCCTCTTCGAGTCCTCCTTGATAAGTGCTTGTCACGATCCAGCCATTATGCACATGTGAGATTTGACTAAATTAGTGTCACGGTCCTTGCTTGCAAATAGATAATTGATTTCTTAGGCGAAAGAGCCTAATTCAAAACATAATTATAAAATCCCAAGTTACATTTCGAAACATGATCATCCTTGACGATAATTGCTTTACAAGAGCTCTAAATGATCCCCTTAAAGAGTATTTTTGATCAAATGTAATGATCAAAATACAAAGCTCGCTGTCTTGCGGATATCTCGCCTTCTCCTCGAAGTGCAGACCAGAATTAACATCTTGATTGCTTGCACCAATGCGATTACTCCTAAAATGAAATTGCGGTAATGATAATCGCTTTCCTTCTGAATTGTTGCTAACAAATATAATGGGGCCCTGTAGGTAAAAACCAGTCAATCTTAATGTCGTGATATCACTAAACTGTTGAGCCGAAATTCGAAAGAAGGTAGAGTCGCTTCCTGTGAAGACAAATTTTCTATCAGACAATGATGAATCTGACAACATATGATGCAAATTGGAAACGCTGGTCTTGGAGGTAAATTTGCTGTGAAGGAGCCTTATTTAATGGGGTAATAATCGAAGTTGCCACCTCTAGGAATCGTCTTTACCTTCAAAGTAAAAGTCACCGTTAAGATCGCTGCCAAGACAAACAATGTAGTTCGCTGATGTGACTGTGAATTCTAGATTAAAATTCACACGACCAAGGGAAGTGTGTTATAGCTCTATGGGATAGAAACTTGAACCAGGTGATAATTGACCAACAATTCTGATTAAACGCAACATGTTACTAATAAAGACTTCGCTGAACTTTGGATAGAATCGCTGTTTATCTACGAACTGCAAGCATAAAGGATGAATTCGCTGGTGCATAATCATAATCATCTTCATGAATTTACCAAGACCACATTGCCATTTATCCAATTCGCTCAATAAAGTGTAGTTGCTGAAGATCAAAATGCAGTGGTGAAGTCGATATCTACTTTGATGTCAAGTCGCCAGCTTGAAAATTTTGCTCCCAAAGAAAGACTAGTTCTCTGGTATATCGCTAATAAAAAACATGGTCTTGTATAATGATTTCACTGACCCTGGCGATTGCAACTTTGTTCTATAAGTGGCGATGTCGAAATTGCTAGTTAATGAGGATGACTCTGAATTATCGCCTTTTGTGGATTCGTCCAGATCATTTCCTTTTAAACATGAATCGCTTTGTCAAAAATGTAATTCGCTCATCACCAAACTCAATGGATTTGCTGATATAATGTTGCCGATGTAGTAGCCAAAATAAGATCGTTGTATGAGAAATGAAATCACAAGCCTTTAAAGACAGAAAAAATCGACTTCAAATTGAATATCGCATTGACCCTGCAGTCACAAACTAAAGATGAAATATCGCCCAAATCTGAAGTCGTGATTGATCAACCTGCTGTGCTGAGAGCAATATCGCCTTAAATTTGATCAATGAAATGATCAAAGTAGGATATATATCGGTTTCTAGGTCCGATAACCCATCACAATCGCTGGACAAATTTCATTTAATGAAGTGATGCCGATAATTAAGCCGATAGGCTTTTAGTGGGAGAATCCCGCCGTGAAAGTGAAAGACATTCCGGCGACTGTTGCCGGTGTTCTCCCCGGCGTGGTGATGTGTGCATTGGCTTTCCTTTTGTGCGAGGTGTTCGTTTGGGGTGACGTCGGTGCGTGCGCTCATTTTTCGAAGCGACGCTGTCTTTAATGTCCGTGTGCACGAATGTCGACGTTGTTTATGGACGCTTGCAACCCTAAAATGTAATTTGTTTTGTTGTTGTCGTAAGTAATTTGCTCTGCAATTTTTCTGGTAAAGTTGGATTTAGTCATCGAGTTAGGTTTTCTTCTCACTGTGAATGTTTTGTTGGTGTCGTTTCTAAGCTTCTCCCCGTGAATGGTCTTAGTCTGCAAGGTAAGTGTTTATTTTAAAGTTTGTTTCATTTGTAATTCATTGTTTTATAGTATGCTTATGTTTTTTTGTGGTGTGCTTGCAGAGTTCTTACTTTGTTTGTGTTGTTTAACTGTTTGTGGGTGTCACTACTTTCAGCCTGCAAGGCCCCTGTTCACTTTTATAGGTACTAGGGTTTGTGAAGGTGTTTGGTCGCTTTGTCTCGGTTATTGCTCTTTCATCATCAAGTTAAATATCTTTGCAGTTGGTAAGTGTTGTATGTTTAATGTTATGTGTTCTATTTGTGAAGGATTTTACTCTGCAAGGTAAGTGTTTAGGGCTTGTTAAGGTGTTTCCACTCTCTCTGTTAGTTATTGTTCTTTCGTCACCAAGTTAATCATCTATGCAGTTGGAAAGCTTATGTATTTGTTTTATAACATTGTTTGTGTTGTTTCACTTTTTGTGGACGTCAATACTTTCACTTTGCAAGGGAAGTGTTCACTTTAAAAGCTATTAGGGTTTGTGAAGGTGTTTTCTATTGTTGTCTCGGTTATTGCTCTTTCGTGATCCAGTTAATAAGGTTTATAGTTGGTAAGTGTTGTATGTTTAATGTTCTCTAGTTGAATATCCTCTGTTTGTTGCGTTATTCTCTTTCTCAATGCTTTTAGTCTGCAAGGTAAGTGTTTATTTTTACATTTTTTTTTGTTTGTAAAGATTTTGGACGTCAATACTTTCACTTTGCAAGGCAAATGTTCTTTGTTTGTCTTCTAATTTGATGGTCTCTATCACTTATTGTAGAGAACTCTGCTTAGAATTTTTCCTCGATGTGAATCCTTTCAGTCTACAAGGCAAGTGTTCTTTGTTTGGTTTCTAATTTGTCAGTCTCTGTTTTTTATTTGTGGATCTTTCAATATTTATTTGGAGGGAGAATCATTCAGTTGTTATAACCACTTTCATTTCAAATTCAATTGTGAATTAGGTAAGTATATTAAAGGAATTTCTTAAAGCTTGAATCTATCCGTGGATGCTTGAGATTTAAATATTATGTATTTTATAGATTATTTTTGATAGGTAGATTGTGAAGTTTGATATAAAGAATTTTTGAATAAAAATAGACAAAATTGATTTGATTTAGTCATAAGAAGAGGGCATTTGGAGGTTTGGGTTTCATCCATTAGATTGGTATCATCAGTTTGGTTTACAATTATCCGGTTAATTAGTATTGTGCTTACTTTTCGATAACTTTGTTGTGTGTTTCAGTTTTGGAGAAGAAGAGGGTCTTCAGAGATTTCTTGT